>NC_135778.1:30712074-30712355 GCF_028453695.1 Augochlora pura | reverse complement strand
CTTAACTTTCTTATTTCCAATTTTTTATACATGAAAATTTGTTTAATATATTGGTCAGATTTTTCCAATTAAAATGATACCAAACACGACATATTTTACACCGTATTTATTCATTATACGAATCAAGTATTTTATTTTATTTACGAAAAAAAACATTAAAAAAACCGATTCGTAATTATAAAAGAAGTATTAAAGTCAAAAAGAAGTATTAAAGACAATGCTATATATGGTGAAAGCGAAGCTTGGAAAAGATCCTCTGTTCGCTGGTCCCGAGAATTCCT
>NC_135778.1:30707515-30711974 GCF_028453695.1 Augochlora pura | reverse complement strand
AAGATGAAAATAAGAAGCTGCCTCTGAGACAGAAGTCTTTAAGTGACCTCAAGTCGCTCATATATGTAAACGAGGTCCTACAGCACTTTGGAATTGACGACGTGGCTGTTACGAGAGTGACGTGCGGATTTTACATACCTATCCCGAGTTATAAAGTCGGTGTTGAATACTCGATATGCGTATTAATTATTTTAATTAATTTTTAATTATTTTTCCTGTATAGGCTATACAAAAATTATATGTCACGACCATTACTGCATGGTATACCATGCTGTATTCCGCCTTTGAATCGGTGAATAAATTCACAAACAATTCAGAGGCCATCCTGAAATCTCGGAAGCATGGTCATGTATTAAAATTTTGTAACCACTACAGAATCTCATCCACGAAACAAGGTAAGTTTAATTTCTAACATTTTTTGAAACGAACTATACTATCATTAAATACTACTGATATCAAATGGGAATACACTGGATGTATTATTTACAGGGATGTATTTGAATGGATTTTTAAGAACTGTTTCTTTTCTAAGATGTGCTTTACATTCCTTACGCATTATAATACATACCTTGTCTGAAGTTATCTAAAATTAAGCTTCTAATGATATGTGTCCATTTGAGAATAAAATTATCGTAAGCTGCTCTCGGAATGCGCTCTTCTATCCAATGGTTACGGCGTCTGACAGTCACTTTCATTGTGCGTTGTTAGACTATCTACCTGATGGTCGATTTATCGCAACTCGTTGCCAAATGAAAACAGATTAATATGACTATCTACTAGTTGCCATCGCAATATTAAACAGTTTGGTAATTCGAGAGATGCTGTCTGAGTGTTGATCAAGTACTGCATTTGCGAAAAAGTAATGGTCAAGAGATCTGTTACTGTTTGCCGTCTTATTTCGTCTTTCGCGAGTTCAGGTAACAAATATCCATTGCAAGTCGCCTGTTTACGTTTAGCTTGCCAAATGCTAAACGTATTCCTTTCGTGACCCGAGGTGGTCACTGACTAATGTCATTACCTGCCCCATGCATTGTTGACAATGTTTTCCACCTGTTCACTACCTTACCCTTCTTTGGGTAATAATCTACTTCCTTGGGTCGACTGCGACACATTTGGTTTACCAAATACTAACCGTACTCCTTTCGTGACCCGAAGTAGTCACTGAATAACGGCCCAACCCAAGTATTTTAAAAATTTTGCTACCTGGCTTTCTGTTGAAAATCGACCATTGCAAGTGACCTTCTACTTTCCCTTATATTCGCACAACTGAATTCTTTGAGGTTTTCCTCTGTTTTTTTTTCACTACCACCTTGTCTGCTTTTAGAGGAACTTTTCGCCGTCAGAGTCTGTACTACTTGTAGAATGAAACTCAAGTATTTAAACTGTTTATTTATTAAATAAACTGTTTACTAACACGAATTATGAACCAGACCAAACATTTGTGTTAACTATGTATTATGAAGAATATTGATTTCCGTGAGATAAAAAATGATGGATGTATAGAAATCACTACTAATATTGCACTAAAATATATAGTGAAAATTAAAACCTAAAGATTAAAAAGAAGATTTTTAACTATGCTGTAACACCAATACCCTAGATCTTCAAAGCCATGTTTATAATCAATATTGGGGCGCAAATATTGCAATAAAAATTGTTGAAAATGCGAATAAATGTATTATTGTAAATTTTTATGTAGTAATATAAGATAATTGCGCTTTGCTGGTTATTAAATGTGTACCATTACAATTAGTAGTAATAACTTTGTTATAACAAAATGCCTCGTGGTCGCGCACTGAGTAACCGAGACCTAGTGAGAGCTCTTTTGTTTCTCCTAGTCTAGTACCGACGTGTGGGCATGTGTGACCTTATACTCGTATAAGTTGACAATATTTATCATTTAGCCGCCTTGTGTCTACAATTGCGTCTACAATTAATTTTAATACTTTCGACTGAAATCTTTCTAGTATTTCTATGTTGGAATTACAAGCTGAACCCCACAATTGTATTCCATATGTCCAGATTGGTTTAAATATGCATTTATAAAGTAATAGTTTATTTTCTAACGACAGATTTGACTTTCGGTGCATAAGCCAATACATTTTTTGTAATTTATAGCCTAGTTGTTTACGCATGCTCCATATATGAGTTCTCCATGTCATTCTTCGATGCAAATGCATACCTAAGTATTTTACCAATTCGAATTGTGGTATTTTTGTATTATATAACTTGACCGGTGGGCATGTATCTTATCGTAGCGTGAATGTTACGTGGACTGATTTTAATTCATTAGCTTTTATTCTCCAATTGTAGAGCCATTTTTGGATTTTATTTAAATGTGCTTGGAGGTTGTTGAATGCTATTGTTGGGTTTACATGCGATGACGTTATTGCCGTGTCATCACGAAGGTTGCTGTGTGTGTGTGTTCGTGTATTGGTAAGTCAGAGGTGTAAAGAAAATAGAGTACCGGTCCTAATGCGCTACCTTGCGGCACGCCTGCTTTATTTCGTATAGGTCAGTGTACGCATCTTGATACTTGAGAATGCATTATGAGAAATATGCTGTGTGGTAGTTATTTTTTAATTTTGTATAACAGCCCCTTGTGCCCATACCTTGTTGAATGCCTGAAATATGTCTAAGAACACTGCAGCGCAAAATCTTTTTTCTTCTAGGTCCTTATTGACTTTCCTTACTAATGTATGTGCTTCTTGCCCATTGATTGTTTACTGTTAAGATGGATGAAATTGGTTGAATAGGCTGTTTAATTGACCTTGTTGCTTTCCAGAGTGAATAATAGTTGTTTTCTGTTGGTGTTAGGCTCATCAAGTAATCCTCTATAGCTACGTTCTTTTCTTTATGAATCAGGTCTTTTTATTTCCTTAATAATTTTGTTTAATTTGGCTTTATCTTTTGGGGAGCGTGTTCGTTGCTAGGTTTTTCTTTACTTTCGTTTGTCTGTGATTTTGTCTCTTATGATTCGTGAGCAATTTATCACTTTTATTTTATTGGTGACTGTAGGTGTACTGTCCCAGGCGGCTGATTGTATTTCGTTGGTAAGGTATGTTATAACTGTCTCAAGATCTTCTTCTTTTTTTAGTGTAATATTCTCGTTAACCCGTTCCGTTAGTAGGCTTTTAAACAATGTCCAGTTGGTCTTTGCATTTTGTAATGATGGTGACTTCTTTTTTTGAATGATTTGAGTGCTTAGTGTAACGCTAAGCGGTGAGTGATCAGATGTGAGATCGAGAGATGACGCTATACTTAAATTGTGTTTCGCAATATTTTTAATAACACAGAAGTCAATGACATCTGGAGTTTTCCTTCTATCTGTTGGCCAGTAGGTGGGTTCTCCAGTAGATAGTGGATATAAGTTATTTTCAAGCATACTTTCGTGTAGTTGTTTGCCTTACGGGGTAGGGGTACGCAATCTGGAACCCCACCAGGGGTGTTTCGCGTTGTAGTCTTCACTAGCTATGAATCTTTCTCCTAATGTTTTAACCCTTTTAGTGCCGGACGACGATATATCGTCGTTTGCTACACTTGCCAAAAGTGCCAACGACGATATATCGTCATGCGTGTAATAACGTCTTATTCTTCGCATTGCGAGACAACTTTATCTGTTAATAAATTTATAAATGATCTAATTTGATTGTAAATAATCAAATTTCGTTGACAAAAAATTTGTAAACCGATTTGGGTTCAGCAATGTTGTAGTACCTATACCAATTGCTTGTCTTGCAGCAGATAAAATCCGTTTATCGCCCGCACTATGCAATCGATCTATTCTTTTATTTTTGTTATGTAATATTGTTTATCTTGTTACATAATAGCAAAATATATTTAGATGTTACATAAATGCAAAATATATACTTCATAATAATTGGTCTATATAGAATTATGATGAAAAGATGGCTTCTTGTATGCGCAAATACGTTTTGAAAGAGAGAACTCAACGTTTACTTTTTCTTATGGAGACTTTTACCTTTGTTATTTATATAATTTTAAACGAGTAAAGAAAAACTAGTGCCATTGTTTTGTTCTCTGTTTCATCCTTAGTATACTGCTTTTTGAATCATGTAAATATTGTTGCCCGTTTGGTTTTTATGATTATTTTCCCAAAACCCTAGTAAAACTGTGAAATTCGGCCGGTTATTCTCGCATAGGCACCTCTTTTTCGTCCGGCACTAAAAGGGTTAAGCCGGTGTAACTTTTTCAATATTTCGCGCAGACCAGAAATCATTGGAAAAAGTGGAGACGATAGACGGGGTGATAAACCACGTGAAAGAACGTTAAACGTAGCCGCTAACTGACGAACATTCCCTTTAAGCTTCGCTATGAGAGGAACAACTCTCGACAGCAAGTTCTTCGTTCCGAGCTACGAAGAGCTTGTAATCATCTTTTAGATGATAAATAGCTCGAGTGGCAAAGAAATGCGCAAAAATCGACAGGAACTTTTCCA
>NC_135778.1:30690735-30707015 GCF_028453695.1 Augochlora pura | reverse complement strand
AAATATTACGAAAACAAAATAACGGAAAAACCAACGCAACAAAGTAGCAAAGCACTAAAATGGCAAGTGAACGTGCTTTAAATTGAGTCCAGGTTTATAGTTATGCAGTTAGTCGAACATTTATAAACTTCCTGACTATGTACAACGCACAGATTAGCACAAAAATCGTGGAAGGAAAATCGCAGAGACGAATGCGACGCCGACTGGTATTCGTGCGCGTTTTTAGTCCGCATCTTCCAACGCGAAACTGTCAGCCCTATCCGCGAGAAAGCCATACTGACCTCAAACACAGTCCGCGGATTCTAAGTAATCCAATTATCGGTAAATAAATACCAACCGCGCACGGATGTCCGCTAGCGGAAACAATCTGCCGCGGAATTAAAGCTCGCTCTGCGCGCGGCCAAATCCGATATCCGAAAAGCAAATCCCTGATTACCGAGATTCGAATCCCCGCGTATCGAATAATCAACGAATGCATCTGATAGTTCCGAGCAATTTCTTTTGTTTCACCGCAACCCACTCCGCGGCGAATAGAATTCGATATTTCTGTAACAATCATTTATTCAATGTTCGATCATTAACATACTTTTATTTTTCAGTTACCACGTGGGTATGCCATTGAACGTTTTATCATCCATGTCTGATTGGATTGTGATCGCGTTTATGTCGGGTGCCTCTTTAAAACTAAACCTAATCTGTGTAAGTTAACAACACTGGTTTCACACTTGTTCCTTTGAAATTGTTGTAAAGACATTTTTTGTGTGAAACTACTGAATAGGTTTCTTAATTCCAGCCGGGCTAAGCTTAATTTAAGGGAGGGCTAAATAAAATCGTCATTATCACACTTATGAAGTAACACAAGGCAGAGATATTTTGGTTAGCACATTAGATTTAGTGCTTAATCCATTATTTATTAAGAAATTTACCACGGTGTAGTGAACGATAGGAAAACTTTGCTTCTTATAGATAATATAAACTCTTTGATTGATCACACTAAAAGAAACATTAACACTAACTAATTTTATTCTTTTCTTTTTTATACTTCACTTTCACTCTCAGAGTGTAGCTGTTGCTTCTCGCTAACTTCTCCCCGTCTCTCCCCACTTTAATCTCCAACACCTTGTCTTACCATCCAATCGTTATTCGATCATACTATTCGTTTAACAGCTGAATCGAGAATGTCAATAGCTTAATTACTTGCCAATATAGTCGACCCAGTGGACTATCTTCAAAAATATTGATGATATAAGAAACTGTTTTAGACAAAAGTTATATACTGTTATGTTGCTTCACCCGTCAAGATAAATCGCGAGAAAAACATATTAAATCAGTCTTGTTTTGGTTCTTTAGCCCAAACCTCTATATTTCGTCTATTTGTTACACATTTATGTAGATTGTGATTAACGCAAGAACAAGATCGAAGCTCAGCTGTCAGTTAAATATAAAAGGAGCATTGACATGAAATCTAAAACAGTTCCGAATCTGCAATAATACTGCTCAGTCTGGTAATTCTGAGGAAGACATATTCTTATATATTCTGTGACTTATTCTAATAAAACTTCAAGCTATTAAGAAAAAGAAGGATTCTTTCTCGATGGAACTCCCATCCGTTCTTCCTTCAAAGCATAACAGTACTTGCGAAGATATAGTAGGAAATAGCTTATCCAAACAGTATTTTTACAGTACTCTGCTATACAAACATTGTATTATCGAATAATGTAATCATTGAATTATTTAGATTCATTATCAACTAGTAGAAAAGTGGAATAGAATTTTTAGATAATAAAATGTTTTAATATTGAGATATTCCAAAAGTAAGCATTCATATAAGGGAGGCGCTACTGTATTGTTGTTATTTGATAAATAATATATGTGTTGAAGAAATCTGAGATGCTCTGATAGAATAGTCGAGAGTGAAAGTCATAAAATAGGGAAGGAATGAAACAGATGTTTCGAGTGTTTTGAACACCACACAAAATAACGCTGGAAACTTCGGACATGTGTCAATTGTTTACTAATTCGTGATCAGTGTTCAGTAATAGTGTAGTGAAAGTGAAAGTTAGTGTAATCTGTGCTGTTCTACATAAGTCGATTACATACGTGGATTACAACTCCTAGATTACAATATTTACAACTGAATTGGTAAGTTTTTCATTAATAATATTTGTGAAATTTTTGAAATTAATAAGAAATTTATGAAATTCTTATTTCATTGCATTTCGGCAAAGGAAAAGGTTATTTGAAATGACCTCAGGAACCCCCCATTTCCCGATGTTAACATAATTACGGATCACCCTGTATAATCACACGTTGTGCTCTGTGTTGATTCTAACGAGACACTGTATATACAAGGCACCTAAAACGATCTTCATAATGTTCAGTCACGCAATCCTGATTCTGTTTTTACTATGCATACTTGTGTCTCTTCTATGCAAACACAACCTATATTTTAATTGTTTGGTGAAAATAACTTCTGTAAGCATCTTCCTTCTTATCACCCGCTCCGGTGTATTGTGCTTTTTCCAGAACATGTTGCAAGTTTTTTGTAGTACCATTCGTTTCCATACAATTTTCATTATTTTCTTATACACCTTCTAACATCTTACTTTAAATTCTCCAATTCAACAGATTTATTTCCAGAATAGTACACAAAATATTCAAATGCATTAAAAATCAGTTAGTAAGTATAAAAGCTTTAGTTTGTGTAATTTTAAACATTTTAAATTCTTTCGTTGTGAATGGCAGAATTTTAGGATGAATATTTTATTTAGCCCCAGGTTTTACTTTTTAAGCTGCCTCCTGCCTTTATGTAGTTTATTTTTGAAAATCAAATAAAATATTCGAATTAAAATCGATAAAAAAATTCGAGGAAAAAATTCACGAAAATATGGCCAGAGATATCGGCTAAGTTTTGCGTTTAATTAATTGAATTAATGCCACACAGAATCTATACATAACGTATACAATGTATGTTTCTTAACTTATATTACGCAGCTTTTATCTTAATTTTTCGATACAATTTAATTGTGGTTCTTGTACAAGATTCTGTCAAGGGCTCGGAAAAAAATCATTGTTTATTGATGTATGAAATGCTATCTCTTTATGCTGCTTTTAGTTTCAAACTATGTATCTTAGAAGAGAGAGAATATGCCGAAATTACTAATCTATTACGTGGTGTTTTAACTCTTGTCGGTAAGTGTTAGTGTTTGGCTTGATACCAAATCGATACTTATCGATACCAACCCACATATTCTGATACCGAATCGAATAGTATCAAAGACGTAGATATCGAAAATGTCGATATTTGTTTGATATCCTATAAAGTATCGATACTTGTATGATACTTTACAAACGTATCGATATTTGATTCAGACTGTCTGTGAGAATTTTAGTACCCGTTTCATATTTTTCGAAATATTCAATATCCACTTGAAAATTCACTAAAAATGTATATTTCTGAGATATTAATAATTATTAAAATAATAACAGCAATGACATTAAAGTAAAATTATTATTTTTATCTTCGAAGTATGCAAATAATGCACATTACAATTTTTATCGGGTTAGAATTGCTTAATTAAGTATACATGCATGCCGGTCCTAATTGAGAATATGTTATTCAGATAATCAGAAATTTACAAGAAAGAGTATTCAGATGTTTCGATTGTACATGATTTCATTTCAAAATTGGGATTAATGAAATGACAGGTAATTGCTAAAAAAGTATCAGTATTTATGCTCCTCCAAGTATCCATAGCTATGCAAACATCGTTAACTTTAGCACACTTTATTTTCACGTTCATTGAGTGTAACAATTTGACATCTATATTTTTACTAAGGGTATTTTATACTATGCCAATAAAGAATAAACTTTTGTACGAAACATTTTTTAATAGAATTTTATCTTACAACGATTATAATTAAATGAAAAATTTGTTTATGTAACATCTCTATTTAAAGTTTTAGATTTAAAGTTTTCCAATGAAAATTTTGTATTTGCAAATACGTTTGGTAAGAAAATCAAAACCTATTGTTTCACTGTGCTTAAAACAATTCAGAAAGATATTAACATTGCAAAGTAAAATGAAAATAATCAGTAAAAAAAACCAATTTACCAGTAAAAAATTTCCAAATTTCGCTTGGAATACCATAATGTAGACTGAAATATTTTACCATTTTCACGTGACACAATTTATTTACATTCTGCATTTACTTAGAAATTTATAAATTTTTAGAATAAAGGATCATTGTTACTGAAAGCGAGGGCCAGCTTTTGTTAATTATATCAAAGAGGTTATCTTCCGCCTGAATAATTAAAATAATGTGTAGCACATAGCAATATTTTGTTATCTGGCACTGCCTAATCGATCTTCAACGTAACGGTTCGCTGAAACCTCTCGCCTACCGTCACCTATCAACCCAACTGTAACCAGTACATAACCCCTGAAACGCTTCCGTTGACAGGATGTGACGCCGGTTACGCTTCCATTACGAACAGAGGGTAAGTCGATACGTATTCGACAATATTTAATCGTTCGCTACACAAACGAATGGCCGAATAGTTCAAATAGAAACGCGTGTCTTTTATTTCTGTACCAAATTACGTTTGCAGCCTTAGAAACAAATAAAGCATAATCTTTTGCTGTTTTCTTCAACTTTCTTGTAGAAATATATTAAAAAATAATTACAAAAATAGAAGCATGTAACATATATTTTTTTATTTGTCTTCCAGCTTTATAATATTACGCCAGGCGCATGTTTAGTAAACCAAGCATATAAATTACAAGTGACTTTTGTGTCTTATCTTGTATAATTGCAAATTGTTTCATTAATAATAAGATGCGCCTTCACGTATTAACCCTTTGCACTCGAAACGATTTTAAGTGAAAATCTAGAATAATTTCTCTGGTTTATAGTGTTTGCATTTTATATAACAGAGTGCATTTTATGCTTATGTAATTGATTCTTGCGATTCAGACTAACATGACGTAACCTTAAGAGTTTTTAAATGCAATCTTCGTTAGTATAAAGATTATTTTAGAACGTGGTGGAACAATTTGAATGACTTTCAAAAATGACCACTCGAATGCAAAGAGTTAATTCGAACTGCAGATAATTCTGTCGACAATGCAGAGAGTGACATTACAGCAATAAAACATTTAGTACAAAATTTGTTATTTTAATTGAAGGGTGCCAAAAATTCTTATTTCTTTTTTAATTCTAACATTGTTTTCATCTACCGAGTACGTGTTTTTAGAATTTCGGTGAAATCGAAGCATAAATCTTTCTGTAATTACAGGGAACGACATTAAGATGGTAAAAGCATTTTTCGAAAAATTTTGGGACAACGACCAGCTGCAAAACTTCTTTCTGGTTAATATTCTTATTCTGTAAAATGTTATACAGAAAATTTCAACCAAATCGGTAGACGGTAAATTTTTATTCAAAACCAAAATTGTCTGAGATACTTTTAAGAAACGTAAATTCCATAAAAACGTAGTTATAAGTTACAAAGAATTAAAAATCGCGATAATCACAGTTTTTTTACATTTCCTCAATAATTTTAAGAAATTTGAATATTTTTACACTTTTCAATGCTCGCAGCTTGCCACTGAGTTAGCCAATTTTAATAAAGTTTTCAGTTTGCATATAACCTACAAAATGCGTTGTTCAAATTATCATTTCAAGTCCTGATGAAAAAGTTAAATAATACCATGTCGTTCCAACCAATTACAATTTTTACAAAAATATGTTTAGATATTGTTCGGAAGTTTAGTTCACCTAATATCGTAGCAAAATTCAAATAAGTCTTATAAATAATTCTCTCTTCAATAATTTTCAAAAGGAATCTCACACTAATGATTACAATTGTTGTATATTTTGTTCATAATAAGTACAGCCCACTCTTGTTTCTTTTTAAATCGAATTCACACAAGTAGTGTGATTTATCCTCAGCACAGGACTTACTAAAAATAGCATAAGGAGATAACATTTCACATATTAATAAACAGTGATTATTTTTTTCTGAATATGCTTATATAAGAACCATAATTAAATTGAATCGAAGAAATAAGACAAAAGCTGCGTAACATTAGTTAAAAAACATACATTGTGTAAGTTATATAACCACTTTTAATAAAAACAGCGATAAGTAAATGTCTGCAATGTCCATAACAGTCTAATAAGATGTCGGATAATCCTTTGATTTGAGGACTCTATAGATTCTGTGTGGCATTGATTCAATTATTCAAACACGAATCTCAGCCGGTATTCCTGACCGTGGTTTCGTGATTTTTTCCATTAATTCTGTTTTATTGGTAAGAGAATGATTTCCTAATTGACGTCCAACGTAATCCCACAAATATTCAATTAGGTTTAAGTCCGGAGATTGACTTGACAACTTGATTGTATAACCATTTTGTTGATGAAGAAACGTCTTAACTAACTTAAAAGAATGTTTGGGGTAGTTATCGTGTTGAAATGACCAATATGGTAACATTATTTTATAGGCAATTGGCAGCATATGATTTCGTAAGACGTTGTGATACACGATGCTATCCACTGTTTCTTTTATTGGTATTAAATAGCCCCACACTATTACAATTACTGCCAACAAATTTTATTGTCGGTTTTAGGTATTTAACATTAAATTGATGTTCAGTAGGGTGTCGCACATTATTTTTAGAGTCGTTTCTAAACAAGTTGAACTTACACTCATCACTCCATAGAATTTTTAACCGGATAGTAGCAGTCTGGTTAAACTTCAACCAAGTTGCTCCATTTTTCTTCGAAAATAATGGTTGCTTTGTATGATTTGCATAAAAGAAGATTAATTTCAATCTACACGACGGCCAAGTGCCCTACTACTAATGTTTCCCAGGCACAGTTAATTTTTAATTTCAAGAGCAGCGTAAAATGGATTCGTCTTAGAGAGCCTTGCAATTCGACCATTTAGTTTCTCATCTATTTTTCGTGGTTGCCAAGCATGCTCGGAAAAAATCATTGTTTATCGATGTATGAAATGTTATCTCATTATGACATGTTTAATTTAAAGCTACACATCTTAGAAAAGTAAATATACCGAAATTACCAAACTAATACGTCTTCCATAACTTTTGTCGGTAAGTGTATATCGTTATAATGCTACGCTCGGATTCCGGCATCATTTATAATATTATAATTTCTTTTTACAGCTATCACACATGAGTGCGTTTTTCGAATAGAATAAATAAAGAGAATGCCTCAAAAGTGAGAAACATATATAAAAGATTTAAACGACTTATAATAAATTATATATGTGTTTAATGTTTTATCTAATTATTTTCCCGAATAATGTATTCACCGTTCTTAATATGAGAATCGTAATAAATAATGAATGCCTTTATCAGAAAAATATAACAAATGACGTTATTACTATTGTTGTAGTTTATTTACAAAAGCTTTATCATATTAAATTAAAATAAGTAATAATGAATAAATGAAATTATATATAAGAAAGAAGTTAATAGAAAAATTATATATAGGTACAGGATCCTGAGACTGAAGTCTCTTTGCCTAAAAATTGTCAGCATATTCAGCAACAGCACATACTGCCTTCAGTTATATTCAGTAGATAGTTCTGATTTTGTCTGCAATAACAAACTCCTTCTTCGTTTTAGTATACTCAATGTTGAGGGTTAAATTTTTAGTATTAAGAAAGCAAGGAAAGCTTTTTTTAATATCCTAATCGCAACAAAAGTACGTACTTAAATGATACAAAGAAATGTAAAATGATTTGAACAGCTGTTTTTGGGTGATCGAAGCAGAAGAAAAATTTGTTACTTTTTACAAAGAATGTTTCCACAAATATTTAAGAATACGAGAATGATTGACAATTGTTTTGCTTCAACGAGAATACATTTTCATTGAATCATACAAATTGATTGAGGTCAACATATTTATTTTTACGTATTTCAATCTTATCGGAAGAGAATATCATCGATAAGCATAGACCCGCAGTAACAGGTACATTTATCCTATACGATAAATGCATTAGCCTCTAGGAAAGGAACAATAAAGATGAATGGCTCACCTCCGCTAAAGGCGTCATTATTGTCGGACTGCAGCGTGGCACTGGTATCGGATAAGGGCGACGGAGTTGGTGGCCTGAAGTCCGGCGGCGGTTCCAATCTCAGTAAATCATTTTCGCCGTCTGCACTACCCCCGTTTCCTTTCCCGACTTGTACAATGGTCACATTCAGAGGTCCTCGATTACCTGCCATAAAACAGAGAAACTGCAATAAGAACCGTGAAAACGAAAATGCGCTGACGAAAATCACCGTCATTGATCCCGTTAATTCACGAATACCCTCCAGAGCAGGCAGAATGAAAAATCGCTCGACAAAAACATGTTGTTCAATTTTTACCGAAACTGACAACGTTAGCGCCACGGTAAAGATTCAATATTTAACGCGTTGAAATGTACAATAAAATTAAAAATTTGCTTACGAGGATTTTTCAAACTCCCAAGGATATTTGATAAATATTGTTATGAGTGTGGATCGATTTTGTCAATATCAAGAGATGCTTGTGATGTCATTGTTTGGGAAACGACGAAGTAACAAAGACAATTGAGTGAATTGATAGACGATGTGGTGAACGGTCAGAAAGATAAATTCCTCTCCTTTTTTAATAAAGAGTGACTGTTATCATAATAATCATGATATTATTATTTAAAATTCCGTGGTTACTCTCACGCAACAGTATTTACAAGATGGCAACATAAGCTTGACATAACCATGGTCTCGATGTACGTAACGATGACCACACTGCAGAATAACGTTCAGAATGCCGTATTTGTGTTTCATTTGACGTTGGAAAGTGTTCAACAAAATAATTTGATAACTATTTATAATAGCGCGGCTTAAAAAAATTGTACATTAAAATTAAAGATGTCATTGCAAAAAGGAGGCTTCAATCTGGAAGTCGGTGTTAGGATCAGTAATGGCAAAAAACTTCCTATGTATTTACATGTGCCAATGAAAAAAGAAGTAACTATATATTTACTTATATTATAACTATATTATTATACTAAAACGAAGTTATCAGGAATACCAGAGACTCATTCATTAGTCGCATAACTGTTGGAATAGCCAATTAAATCACACCTTCTTTGTTAAACGGATGAATGAGTGAATGCGCGTGCGCGGTATGGAAAGAGCAGAGTGTCGCAGTAGAAGCGTGTGAGAGTAGTGTTTATGGGAATGTCTGAAAGAGAGGTTGGGAACAATGTCACGTTCCAATATCGTGCTTGTGCTATAGTTATAATAAATTCATATTTGTTAATATTATTAATAGAGAGAGTATATTAATATACCATTCCCATTATTCTAACAATAACAAATGTATCGAAGTAGTTGGATATCATACTTGTTGGATGCTAGCCTGGTATGACACATAGTTATACAACCATGTTCGCTTTCGCGACAGTCATCCTAATGATAGTCATCCTTTCCCTAAATATTTCCTATTTTTCCTCTGTTTCTATCTTATCTTCAGCCGCCTAAAACTCTTACCTCTTACTGACTCATCCTTGTACCTTGATCCCCGAATCATCCATACCCCTTGAACTCCGAATCATCCTCGTCCTATCTCATCCCCATTACTCCTAGTTTTTCCTTTTAAAAGGGACTAAATCGACTCTGCAGCCAGACATTTCGGCTCAGCACTTTTGAACAGGACACATTAAAATAACCCAGGTCTTACAATTAGTCCTACAAAGGTCTTTAAGTATTTTTTAAGTGCATTTGTGCATGTGCAAGTAACAATTGCATCACTTCATTAAGTGAAGGTGCATATAGTTTTATACTACAGATCGAAATCTCTCCTTTTATTAAAGATACTCAATCACTTCACCATTCCATTGCAAACATTTCGGATAATCATTTGTTTCCCGACTGCGTGCACATTATCTGCCGCAATTGTTTGTAGATTACGAATCAAAGATTAATCATAATGTTTTTTTATTATTTTATATAGTTTTTTAACATTTCTGCCGATTAATCATTCCCTTTTGTAATAATTGTTGACTTGTATTCTCCAAAACTCTAAGTTTGAGAATTTTCTTGTTGGTAATTACTAAATAAAAGATTTAGTCTCTCCAGAAGAATATAAATGCTAGTTTCAGTTTTGTTTTTCAAATTTTTCAAAGTAAAAATCGTTTAAAATCACGATGCTATTCACTGCTTCCAACATCTCTATTCGTAGAATATCGATTGCAAAATGTCATAGTTGACAACTATTGAATGAAACAAATTTTTTTGGTTTTCGGAAATTTTTATAATTGTAAAAATTATCGCCGTGTTTTTTTAAATACGCTGGACGATATGATCGAGGAAACCCTACGAGGAAACAGTACAAGTGGAAAATCGCGTCGAGTGTTTCAGATGGTGCGCCAGGCCGACGGATGAGCGATTGGAGTGAGATCGCAAGTACGCTAAAGTGAGACAGGCTAGGTTTCTCGTCCCTGGGGACACTCACCCAGAGAACCCGCTGGATTCGTTCTGTATGCCTCGTTCGAAGCTCTCAGGCGTCTGACCGTTCTTGGAATTTCCACTCAAGCTCAGCGTGTCCAATGGTGTCAGGGATTCTGCTCGGAAACTGCTTCAAGTGGCGGAGAGGAGATCTCACAAATGGGATTGAACGATTCCAATGATTTGCCAGTGGAGATCCATTGACATCATCCAATCCCGCTTGCGATGGGCAATTCTCCCACGCCTACTTTCCTGGAAGAAAGTCGTAAAACGGTCAGACATCTGAGAGCTCTGCTCCCGATCATTTCTCGTTCTATTGCTAAAACAATGCGCGCAGCTGGATGCGCAGTGATACAATTAAGCCTATCCATCTTGTATCTAATAGGTTAGATTGGATCCAACCTAATTTAAAAAAAGATTTCCATACATTTATTTTTATATTTCTGGCATCGAAAAAAAAATGAAAAATTCAGTGGACGCATTTGTAGCAATGTAGTAACATGGCGACCGACCCAGTGTCTAAACTTCACTGTGCCAATACATAGCCATAAGTTGTATGAACTGTTAGATCAATCACTTCAAGTGGTTGTCATTTCAAAATAAGTATCATTTATTGTATTGTAGAAAACTTTAAGAAAATAAGGTTGTACTATATAAAAAAATATTGTAGAAGTTAATGAAACATTAACAAGAACAAAAAAGATTTGAACACTATTTAAATATGAAAACATAATTTTTTAAATATACGATAATATTTATTTTTCATTTCATGTTTCCCCGGGATTACAAAGTTTTCCCGGGGGTGAATACAACAACATCGCTATTCACGGATAATAACATTAAATTTAAATTAAATCCTGGTGGGACTGCTCGATGTGCCCTCGACTTCTGCAAAACACCCCCTAGCCTCTTGACTACGGCGGACATTGAGACGCATCGGCTGTTACGGTAGGACGTACACCGAGAACGGCGAAATTTTGGGTAGGGATGAATTTTTATGAATACATATTTCAATAATCATGAATCTGATTTCCACTACGTTAAAACAATATTATTTATTTCATTTCTGTTTATATCTATTTATTTAGCTATAAACAGAATCATATCTATTTTATTTCTGAACCGAATTGCAAGTATAAATATAAAAAATTTAATATTAATGCAAGACTTTTTTCACAATATATCTAATAATTTAATAAAGTGTGATATAAATACAAAATAATACAAAAATAAATATAGATAATTATAAATACAAAATCTTACATCACATTTCTTACATTCGTAATATGTTTTACTTCCTTTTTATGTTTCCGCCTTTTGCTTAATTGAGATAAGGTCTATCGGAACTGTTGGAATGTATGGGTGAATCTCCGCTATGTGTAATACATGTTGACTGTATGTAATGTGTGAGAGTGCGCACGCATTCTAAAACAAAAGAGCTGAGAGCTCAATGCGAGGACGAAAGTATGAAGGAGAGTGATTGACGCTAGCGTGCGGGTAAGAACGTGAGTATGTGTAGCTTATAATAAAACGTTGCTATTATTACAAAAGGTCCTCTAAATTATTATCTGAAAGATCCACATAATTGTCACGAATAACTATCGATAAAACTTTCAGGACGTCTATAGGCATCGTCTTCCGCGTCAGAAAGTGAAACTGCGTCACAATGGTGTAAGCGCCTATTGTAGTCTAAAGGCTAGTTAAAGGGGGGTGCACGTGGCTGATCGGGGCCGATCTGTGTTCTGATCGGAAGGAGACGCTGGTTTGCCTTTGGCGTCGATTTCCTGCAGGAAAGAGGTGGACAACAAGGCTGGTCATGATTAGCTAGGACAGTCCAAGGTTTACGCCGTGACGGATTTGTCCTCGCATGGAACAATGTATGGAAAAGTTCATCCTCCCCACGACTAAGAACACTAAAAGATAACTTCTTCAAAAAGAGCATATCTCGCACACTCCCAAGACACGATCAAGTCGCGGTTTCAAGGATAATACTAGAACATACGAAACTTACCCACAAATACCTCCTCAACAAAGAAGAACCACCAATCTGTGATACATGCAACACTCCTCTGACAGTTGAGCACATCATCCTATACTGCAAAATTTACCGTTGGGAAAGACAACACTACAATATTAGACCTCCTTTAGAAAACACACTGAAGAACAAAGAAGCAATCGAGAAGTTACTGCATTTCCTGAAGCAGTCCCAACTGTATCACAAACTTTAACTCTGTCTTGAGTCGCTAATAACCCATCTGGTGGTTGATGCGACTGTAAACGCAGAAAAAAAAAATCAACTGTAATTTGAAATAAAAGATATATTAGAAACAAGAAGATTTAATGTTTTTTTACCTTAATCATATGTCTGTTATTTGTCGGAATTTTATTATTATCATTATTTTATTTTTATTATTATCATTTGCTGAAACAGTTGTGGTAATTTAAAATACATGAATTAAAACTAATTCAATAGTTAAAACTTTTTCATTAAATGAAAAAAAAAATATTATATTCAAATACATCTATCATAAGAGCTATTACTTTACCCTAATGTAGTTTTATAGAATATAAACAATATAAAATAATTAAATTATAAATATTTCTAATGCAAGAACATATATTTGAAAAGCAAAACAGAAAAAGGATTATGTATCTATAACAAAGCAAGTACATCTGATTGGGTAAATTCAAACTCTATTTACATTTATCAGTCTAAAAGCTGCCGTGACATTATACGCTGTAACCGGGTCCAATTTTTACACGGGGAAACGTACGAAGATTTTCAATTAACCGACACGCCCGGTTACAGTCCGCGTCGGCTAGTTAAGTAAGGTTCGTGTCGCTGGACGCAGGGATCTACCTAAGGGTTAATTAATGAATTTCGTTTAATCGAAATATGCTTTTATTGAGAGTCTTAAGAGGTGGAACAACGAGGAATGCAGATTCCTCGGCTAAACACGGGTCGTTCGCGGGAGAATGGTGTTTACAAATTCACGTCGAGGTCGGTACTTTGATACGGCGTGGTGTTCCGCGATACGGCGCAGTTAAGCTTGCGGGGCGCACAACTTTTACGCTGAAACGACGGCGAGGCTGATTCTTCTATACAGCGCGGCGTTTCCGCAATGCGACGCAATTATGCTCGCGGGGCGTACAATTCTTGGATTGAAATAACGGCGAACGGACGCAGCGTGTGCAGTACACGCGTCTCCGCGTCTGGAAGTAGCCGCGCGATTTTAAAGCGCGGTGAGAATTGCCTGATAATCTGGTCGCGTTTTCCGCGCACCGCTGAATGTAACAAGATTCCTCCCGGGGCTTGCCCACAGGATTGCACTTGTGGCACCAGCGATCTATGTTCGTGAGAAAGTCAACGGCTTCTGCCAGTTCGGGCGCCGATTCAACACCGTCCCGAGCCAGTTCAGTAGACCTAACCAAGAACAGAACTTCGCTTCTATTGAGCGTCGGGCTTCCGAATGATTCGATATTAAGCAATTAAATGAAATGAATTGACTGCTACGTGGTCGCGAGAATTCTTTAGTTATCAACGCGCGTACAGTGCAGCGACACGGTTTTGCGTTCACGACTCCCCGGTTTTGGAGCGCTTGTAACTTAGGAAACGGACAGGTCGGTTTGACCCACTAATTACAACGTTTTTCGCACGGCTGATGATTTCTAGGTTCGACTTCTGTCACTTCCAAACGCAGAGTGCCGAAATCTGCTCTCGCATCGACCTCCTTCGATCGCAATCGAGTGGGAATCGACGCGCTCGCATCTTCGGCGCTGGAGAAAGGAGATCACGCGTTGTCACACACACATACACACACTTCTCGTCGGCGTTTCGCTCGCCTGGAGACAATATGTAACTAGCCCGGTTACAACGCTGACTTACTTTTTTAAAACAAATTGCATAAAGCACGATCATATATGTCACTCATACAATTAAATTATTAATGCTAATCTTGAAACTACTGCGTACCGAACGTGATAACGTAACACAACCAATAAAATGCTCAGGTTTTTTAAAAAACTGGTTGCTTTTTGTTTATTATCATTTTGGAGTACCGTGTGATGATACTGATCACATCCTGCATTTTCTGCAAATTTCTCATCAACCATGAACATACAAGACAGATTATCCCTCTCACAACGCTTGCTGCAGGCGAGGAACATGGGTATCCCTTCAGTTATATCTAACTTTTCTCGACTCAGGAGAGCTGAAGAAGGTTCAATATTACCACTATTGCCAATTTGTGTGGAGTATGTATTAACAGTTGAGTTCAAAGGGCAAGAAGCTCCCTTCATAAAATAGGGGGCTCGACCTTTGATCGCCGAGGTAATAGCATAGAAATGGGCCAAAACATCAGATGTACGAGATCAGGAAAGGATAATGGCACGAACATACGGCGAGCTCATGGAGGGAGAGTTGGTGATGAATATGAACACGCCGGCAGAAAGAGACAATGCTCGATTTGAGCTAAATAGTATAGTGGCTTGCATGGTGCCAAAAGTAAGTGAAGTCAGGTCTCTGGCTACAGATATCATCAGAATATGTGATCAGGCTGGTGATGTCCCTGTCCCTATAGCTGAGTGCAATGTGGTAATGGTAAATCCAGAAGTCGTTATCGACCAAGTTTACCAGTTCCACTCGAGAATGGATCATCAAATACCTTGTGATATATTCGTTCACCCGCATGCTAGAGACATATGGTTTGATCTCTCAGTTAGGACTCAACATCGGCACAACTTAGATGGGATTGATTTTGAGATGGTTGATGACATGTCGCGACCTTGGTGTCTTATGACCCCTGATGCGAGGCTGGGCTATCATGAAGGTAAAGCAATACAAAATGATGATAAAGTTCGAGCTATGATAGCAGGTGCTGTTTTCTGTTACATCAACAGGATGGCCAAAACAGCTGATCTAACTCCTGCATGAATACAGACAAGGAAGGCACAGTTTCAAAAATTAATACCTGATGTATCTTTGGATTTATACATAACAGAAGGAATTTGCGCACATTTTGCTCGAATGTACGCCCCAAAGATCAATGAGTGGGAGATTGTATATCAGAATTTGGTAACATCGTGGTCCCAACTCCAAGTGGAGAAGGGAATGTCGCTCACTTGGATTATAGAGCAGTTAGGAAACAGCAACGTTACATACCTGACCACCATATCTGATGTAGTAGCCAAGCTTGGTATGTTTGATGTTGATCTATTGGTTAATCGAGGATTACCTCAAGGTAACTTTGTGGCAGCATTAACCCAAGGAAAGGATCTCTTAAGGAATCCATTTTGTTCAATCATCAGACCTACTATCAACATTAGACAATATGCAGATCTAGCATACTTATGTTCATATATTAAGAGACTCATTAAGGGCACACCATTTATAGGATACAGGGGTCAGGCCAGTACAATGTGCACTATGGCTGAAAACAAACTACGTGCCCCGGGAAATTTCCTCTTTAACATGTCTGAGATGGACATCTTGTTGTCGCCGCCTCTACAGGACTCAGACGATGTCTCCAGTCCTCCCGCACACCAGGGTAATCGCCGCGACCCGACGGAAGAGCAGAACCACTGCCGTCGCGATCACGCCCCCGAGCTCGCCCACCAACCCCCCCATTTCCCACAGAGGCCGGGGGAACACAAGAGGAGCCGAAAAAGGTGGAGAACTGTCTCGCCACCTCCTCGAGATCTTGGATGTTGTCGGTGGCCTCCGACATACCGAGCAGTAGCGCCCGCTCGTCGACAACGGCGTCTTGAGTT
>NC_135778.1:30578967-30690235 GCF_028453695.1 Augochlora pura | reverse complement strand
GGACCAATTGTTTTACGTGGATATCTACTGTATGCTTGTTTGCTTGAATTCATTGTTGTGGAGACTTTTTGTGGGTTAATTTCGGAGTTTTTTTGTGGGAACCAAAGTCCCAAGCAAACTCAACTACTTGGCCTATTTTACGTTACCCTGGTAATGCTTTTTATTGGGATTAAGCATTTTTTGTAAGACTGACAATTGTCATAGTGAAAAATGTCGCGGGTTGTGACTATTAAGTATTAAACATAGCCGGTTTTGTAATGCTGGCAAATTATTGCCATAAAAATTCGTAATTTGTTTCGAGATAAATTTGCACAAAAATAAAACTTAAAGGAGTAAGTAGCGTGTCATTGTGAACTTTTAGTTTTTCAAGCTTGACAGTGATTATGTAGTACGATCAGGTAGAGAGGGGAATTTTCATGATAGATTGTAGGAATGCCGGGAACAATAATACTGCCAAGGAGAGGCGATACTGTAGAAACTCGAGTATTCGAAACAAAAATTTGAGGAAGATAAGTATCTAATTTAGTTAAAGTACTTTTAAATGCCCTACACTTGTACAACATTATCGCTTTATTATTTGTTAACAATTCCAATAAATTTATTTTAATTTTAGCGCTTCTTACATCGTACTTTTATTTTCAACGAAACATTTCAGATACTCATTAATTTATGTTTCTGTCGTATTGATTTTTTATGATTGTATTAATTTTACGAAAGATTTTTAATTAAATCGAAAAGCGAGAATTCAGATAAATAACAAAATACTCTTAATTATATATGCCAACGCTTATAGTGTTGTAATTGTGATTATATTTTACAATTACAACAATTTGTATAAAAATTCGATGTCTACTTATAATTGTATTATTCATCTTTATGCATTTGTAGTAAAATTTAAACAAAATGTATGTTTCAACAAAGGCCTATGATAAAGTTAATAGTATCTTCAGTTTATATTTTGTGCAAGAAATCTTGTTAGCGCTTCCTTTACACTCATGTTTATAGAGTAATTTTTTATGTTTTCATAAAAACTTGTTGTTAATTTGTAATTTCTAAATAACTAGATGCATTACTTTCTTTGAATATACTTACTTCTATTGTAGTCCATACATGTAAACATAATAAAGTATACTAATTATATTCAAACGATTTTAACATTGAATTGCAAACCACGCAATTTGATTGCAATAAGTACATTGTTAAGTTGATAGAATTTATAATAAAACAGTCTTTGATGCTATTTAAAACGGTAGAGTTGTCAAAATAATTTAAGAATACTAATAAATAATAATACATAATATTAATATAAAATTTGAAAAATGTAAGATTTTTAATCTTTTAAAAATGTAAAGTTTTTTAAATTTTATTCTGTTTTACTGAATGTTAAAAAAAAATTAGCATGTGAATACCACACAGTCCGCGGTTGGATGGTTAATTTCGTAATAGTTAAAAATCTCACTATAAAGCAAGTAAAGATTTTTATTTGTTAACGCAAACATGGGGACACGTAGTTCAAAAATACAGGCAACAATGCTCGTAAAGTTCGGAATATGTGAAGTCCTGAAAGAAAGACCTATAGGTGTTCATAAAATAAAAATGGCAGCAATTGCAAAGTTCAGAAATATGTGTTCGGCACAGTGTGACAAATCCCATTTGATCCGAGAGGAAAGTCCAGCTCTTACATATAACAGTACTTACATATAATGTGCAGTCACATTTATTTGCGAGTTCAAGATCAGCTTAAGGTCTCTCTCCCTCTCTCCAATATTATTGAGTAATTAATCCATATAACAATTTATCCGAATAAGATTTTATTCAAATAAGAATTTGAATAAAACTAGCCTCTTACACCATTATATTATTCAATAGTATTGATATCGGTACTATAAAAAGGAAATTTATTTATTATAAAACGAATTAGTTGGCAAAATAATTTGTACATAATTCGAATCAGCGTACGAAATGGTATTAAAATACATGTTTTCAAAATTTTACCTGGAAAGGTACTGGTAATTGATTTTTGGCTGAATGACCTGCCTCAAACTGTACATTTACCACAAAAAGAAGCGTACTTTAAAATGGATAGTCATAATATTGAGCAGAAGTTTACGTACCTCCAGGTGTCGATCCAAGATTGCTGTTGGGTACCGGCGGCGATCGTAACACGTGGGAGGGCCGTTATCACGTGAAGGAGCATCGGCGTGCTGGAAAAGCGACCTTCCAGGGTCAAGTTTACAACTTCCTGGAGCGTCCCACCGGCTGGAAGTGCTTCCTCTATCACTTCTCTGTGTGAGTACCTTGAGACTTACGATTTTCTTCGCACACGTGTTCTCCTTGCTTTGGATGTGTTGTACTCTTACCCCTTTCAGCATACAAATATATTTCGTACTCAGATTGAGTATGAACAAAATATAATTAATCCTTGTACGGCGGATTGTTTACGACCGTGAGCGGCAAACACAAGGTCCATGCAGACCCAAGTTCCGATTTCATTATTTAAATATGTGCGATTTGATTACAAATTTTCAAATTTGAAAAGATTAAAAATTACAAAAACAAAATACTATTTTTGTATTCCATGTGTATTGCATACATGGACCGTTTATTATGAAAGTGGTGTACTTCCGTTTTTTAAAAGTGTCGTTATAATATCATTATAATTAATTTAGCGTGAACTTTTTATTTACAACTAGTTTACATTTAATATCTTAAAAAATGTCAATGCTGCGTAAAATTTAAAATTGATCAATGAAATAAATAGCGTGGTGATTGATTATGAAAGTGGTGTAAGTCCAAACATTAGAATAACTTACAAATACTACAGGATTATTATGATGTTTTAAAGGAATGTAATAAGATAATGCATTTATTTTACACAAGATGTGACGAGAGAGTCTCGTTTCAACAAAGTCTCGTTTCTACAAAACACAAGAAAAAAAACGGATAAGAAAAAATACTAACAGGGAAAAAATAGAATCAGCTGAAAATATGTGATCATTTTCATGTCGACTTATCATTTACTTAAAGCAAAAGAATAGCCTTGATGTCTTTGAATGTATAATGAAGTCAGACCTATATTCGAAAATTTTAAGCATATGCAGCAGTTATTACCTGATATACTTCCTGTGCATCATGGATATTTCAAAATACTGCCATATAAAGAAACTAAATAAATAATGGCAATATATTATGTTAAGTTTAACAATATATAAATTTAATTAATTCTCCTTCTTGTTATTATTTATAAACAAAATTGGATGAATACAAAGTATACTTTAAATAATATTTAATTTTTCGTAATTGAAATTAAATGATTTTTATAATTGACTAATCATGGAAATGGTAATTAGTTAAATTCATCTAAAAACGATTTATATAATCAAATTTCACATTGATAAATTAGTAGTAACATTGCCAGACGTGGTATAATTAATTTATATTGACTAATTGACTAATGTGCTAACCCTTAATTACCTTGTAAGAACATAAAATGAACTTGCGCCACTTTGAAAATAAACGGTCCGTATGTATCTGGTCGTTTTCCCATTCCTGCGTGTATTTATTATCATTACCGATACACAGGCTAAATTGTTGATGTTCTATTAATGTCTACCAGTCATTATTATACCAGTCATATATTTTATTACCAGTTATATATTTATGCGGCATACGACAACTGTTGTATCAGGGAGTCTGGGTCAGTAGATTCTAGGTCAGAATCTGAGTCAGCATGGACCCTGTGTCTGCCAGGAGATGGTTAAGAATTAAGGCGTAAATCTGTCTCTAGACAATTGAAATGATATTTTTATTAACATGATATATTTCTAGTTTCTAAACTAGACATATACATTTATTAGATTAGGTTATGTTTTGGATTTCCATTAAATAAATTGTCCCTAATGCAATTTGAATAATATAAAGCATCTGTTTTATATGTTTAACTTTTAACATATTGGGTATTTTATTATGAAAAATATCTGATAGACGTTTTCGGAGTTTTCAAACATTCTGATATTGTTCTGATTTTGTTAATCAGTTTGTTACCTACAACATGGTAGTAGCAAGAATACCAACATTGTGAAAAGCTTTTGCAAAAAATAAAATAAAAATTGGTTATTTTGTACCATTAGAGTAGAGTTTCCACTTAAAGTGCTTAATTTCTCTCCTCACGACCCATTATTCTAGTTTTCCTAGATTTGGCTGAAGGTAGGGAGAGGGTGGTTCTTTAGATTCATTCTTTAGATTTTGCTAATTATTTGCATTTTACTACCGTACGCCTGGTTGGCTTGATCTAATCCAGATTTGATCCAGACCTAACACACTAATCTGAATAAAATATCAATGACATTATGGTATGTTTGTCGGCCTCGTGTAACGTAAACATGAGATGTTAGGTACAAATTGGATCTAGGCTGAGTGCTGATCTAGTTGATATGTCTAAACTGTACTGTACTCAGACCAAAGTTAAACTAAACTGAATAAAATATAAATAATTCAGAATGTCCGAAAAGCTATTCAAAATTAAGAAATGAGGAGATCCTGAGGTCATTTGAAGTAAGTCTTTTCTTAGTGCAAATATAATTCACAAGGCAGCTGATCTCGCCCTTCATTGATCAGTGTTTTTCGTTAATCACTCGATAACGATGCTTCAGAAATAATTTTTGTAAAGGAAAAAGATACTTTCAGGAACTCCTCATTTGCCGTCTGAGAGTAACTTGTGGACACCTTATACAGGGTGACCCGTAATTATGGAAACACCGGGAAATGGGGGGTTCCTGAGGCCATTTCAAGTAACCTTTTCCTTTGCCGAAATGCAATCCGCGGCTTTGTTAACGAGTTATTAACAAATAAAGTTGTCTGCGCGCGCACGACGATTCTACTAATTACTACTGGTGGTACTAATTACGGATCACTCTGTATATCAGACGTTATGTCTGGATTAAGTATAGGTTACGCAGTTAGGTCTCAAATGCGATAAAACATCCCTTGTAGTTCAAATCTCCAATATATTATATTAAATTCTTATTACATCGAATTCCTAATCTAATCGAATCTCCATCTTTGTACATATTTCTTTTTTAAGAATATCTTAAAAACTAAAAAAGCGCCTATTATATCCGCAAGAAAAAGTTGTTCAAGGCAAGTGACCTTGCAAACATATTTCATAGACATAGTTCATAAAATTTTTAGTAATAGGATACATCATAGTGTACTTGAAGCAGTGCTAAAAATCAAAGATGTCAGATTGCGTGATCCACTAACATAAGCAGCTGCATTTGGATGCTGTCTTGCAAGTGATATATCAAACGCGGGTTAACGAGGTGTTAGCTCTGTTGCGTCTAACCTCTGTTTTCTCTAGAGAGCGGTGACGCATCAATCTTTATTGTCAGATAATAAATATAGCGGAGACGATGTTACGGAAAGATTGATCGCGGGAATGAAGTAGTCGGAATGCAACCCTTATCTTCCACCGAGTTTATTCGCGTGAATGGACATCTAATAATGCTTTCATCATTTGCAGTTGTTTAGCTGTCACTCAATATCACAACATAATCTGTCTTTTGATATGAACAGGGCGCAATAGAAAGAAAACTAACAAGATGGGAAAATAAAGAATTCACTACGTAAATTCCTTTTTTGGGAGTGGATGTCTAAACTGAGATCAGCGAAATTTTAATGGTGTGTCCCAGATTAAATATCTGTATATACTTATGTATATGTACAAACGTTTCAATACAAACGTTTTGGGTCTCTAGTGTTATCTTATCGTCACTTGTGGAAAAGGCCTTACATTTATACGTTTTTAGTGACCAGGTAAGAACCAATCACAAATCAACCAATCGAGTATTTGGTGGTTGAAGGGCGTTCGTACGCCAGGGTGGCGGTCGGTCGGGCGACCGATGGGTTTTTCTGAGGAGGAGGGGCTTCGAACGTTTTATGGCGTTAAAATATTTCGTTAAAATCGCAGAATATTCGTACTGACTATTTGTGTATAGGGAAATATAATGTGTGTGTTAACAATTGTTCCGGGACGGAACACAGTCCCTAAGCAATGATCCCAATTACGTTTTAAAAATGATTATTTTTGTACACATATTGTTTTAATTTGTATGATTTGTAAGTGAATAAAGATGTATATTTGGTTTATTAATCAGTTTTTCATTATTTTCCATTAACTTCTATTTTTATTTCTTATTTTTGAGTTGTATTCATTTTTTAGTACATTTAGTGTAAATAAAAGAATTATTTCAATGCAAAATTGAGTAAAAAATTAAAAAAATTTAAATTACCGTAATACTGCATAGAAATGCTAAATCGATTTTTGTACTACTACTGTTTATCAAAATTCATTACTGCCGCATCAGAGTTTCGGCCGCTGCGTACAGATGGCGCTTAGTATACCGAAGCGCTTTACTTTGGCTGATCAATATTCGGGCTATATCACTTACCAAGTGTGCATACAGAAATCTGTAAGTCCATTCTTTGATGATCGTCGCTTTATTGGCGCCACGTTTATGAGACACATTCAATTTTATATCGAGACGAATATTATTCTTTTACTCTGGAAAACATTTCGGATGTTTCTCAAGATTTCGATAATAATATATTCATAAATCTTTTTCACAAAAGACATTCGATGAATTTGAGAATATGTTTATATTCTATGCAACTTATAAAAATTATTTAAAAGGTAATAGTCTACTTAATCCATTTTAATAAAAGTTAATTCAACTTTTACAAAAATAAAAACTTCAAAGTCCGCAGTCTATTAAAAACAAATAAATTCTATAAATGAATTACATTTAGTTCTGAAAGTGATTGTGAAAACATGGAAAACATTTTCTTGCAATTTCATACAGTTACTGAAAATAACATGTTCCTGGCAATCACGAAAAATATCGTTTACCTGCGTGTCCAATTCATGTTCATAATTACTTTTTATTTAGAAGTTAAATGGGTGTGTTTATAGATTAAAAATGTGTGTGTACGTTATACTTCAAAACTATTCTTTTTATATTGAGAATAGGAGCACTAAAAGTCGAGCAGTATGTAAAGCAAGTGTCAATTTACGATTATAATTACTTGAGCATCAACTGCGATTAACTTTATATATGTACATATTATAGTGTTTTGGGGAAAAAACACATAGAAGCACAAAAACAATAAGTTTGATAAAAGAATAACTTTTTCAAATAATAAGAGAAAAATATCGAATGCATTCCATATATGACAGTTCTCTGTAAAACCAATTACGAATTATTTCAATTAACAGTTTTCATTGACTCCACTTTCTGTATTGCATTATACGTTATTATTACCAATGTAACAATAAAACCGCAAGTCTGGGTTTCGTTTACGACAGTGATTTTTCCGAACGTGCGGTAAATGTTGCGGTAGCTTGCTGCTCATCCAGAAAAGAAATCGCTGTTGCCCTCTTTTTTGTGAACGTTATTACGTCTGTGGAAAGATTAATGGCCGTCAAGATCCTAAAAAGGTAGAAAGGATCGTATTTGTACACTCCGCTTCAAAACCATTGACAACGTACAATAACAGTAACAATATTTGTGGTGTACAATAACACTGTGTAGGAAATAGTGACAGATCGAATAGTAGCGAGAAAGTTATCCATCTGCTGGCGAGCGTCGCAAACGACATCTATCAGAGATTAATAGCAATTCTTAGTCACCTTGTGATAGTGTCGATTAACGTTGAGTGCGTATACGAGTTTTCTCTTTCACGTTAGAAGAATATTGTAGATTTGATACTAAAGCATCGCCCATAAAAAAAGTCAATTATAAGAAATAGAAATGAAATCAGAATATATTTTCTCTGTTGATAACTTTAATAAGTCGGAGACAGTGTACCCATGTTCTAAAATTTTTCTAGTGACTTCAAGGTTCTGTATTTCAGCTGGAATGGTTCTTATATAAATGCATAAAATCCACTATCTATTCATGTAACGTGCAAACTAAAATGTTTAGACGGAAGACCTTAGAAAATATATCGGTAACAATTGATAAACACCTTAACACGTACGTTGCCCAGCGTGAATCGGTCGAGTTATTTACGAGGCCCAAATCCGATAGTTGTAGTAGTAGTATAGTAGTATTATAGTATACTAGTGTAGTAGTATAATAAATGTAATAGTTATTTTGTACATTTTATATTTTCTGGTACCTTATTCCATTAAATTCTTGTGCTACAAATGTGATTTTCATAATTTAAATAAATAAATAGAGTCCCATTTGACTTGGACAAGAAGAGCGTCACCCATATTTAGGATACGGGCCCCCCACAGAAGCATACCTGTCACTCATTTATGGGCGACGCGCTGATGAATATGTTAAGATAACTTTTAAACAAATTTGATGATAACATTATCGCATGTATATATATACCAATATCACGCACAATATTTTGACACACGATCGACACTCACTTCTTCCATATCATTCGATTACTCAGTTATACCATCTCAATAAAATAGTATGAACGCAACAAATTTAGCAAAACTACATGATATTAAAAGGTCACAAACCAGAAACGCTAAAAATCAAAATATAAAAACTAGACGTAATATGTGGAAGAAAGAAAGAGAGTCGAAAATTAGAAAAGTTGAAATAACATTTTTTATTTATTTCAAATAACAATTTTTATTTATTTCATACCAAAAGAATGGTAATTTTACAGTTACTTATGTTTAAAACTATATGTAATACAAACATTTGTGATTTGAAAAGATTTGGAATTTTTACAAATAAATACATAAAATTTAATATCAGAAAAGCTAATTCAATCTTAAAAATAACATTACCCGAAGACTTTTGTTTCCCTATTAATTCGCATATGGAACGCATTGCTATGTTTATCCTATGAGTCTCAGTAGGTTTCTATATGTTCTATTAAGTTCCAATAGATTCCATTAGGTTCCAGCAAGTTCCAATAAGTTCCAATGTATTTCTGTATGTCCTAGTAGATCTCAATAGGTTCTAGCAGTTCCTAGTAGGTCTGAGCCTACCTGGAGGTTCCAGTAGGTTCTAGTAGCTCTAAGTAGATTTCAGTAGGCTTTAGTAATATCTAGTAGGTTAAATCCTCTCTATTTGAGAGTGTATACAACATTTACGCCTGTTGACAGAGGCTAAAAATATGTAATAAATATATAAAATCGAAAGTGGTTAAAAAATATATTACAATTGGTAAAAGTTACTAGGTTAATAATAAACTGGATAGATTGATAATAAAGGTAGGTTTCAGTAGGTTTTAGTAATTTCTAGTGGGTTATACGAATTACTTGATATGTCTCTTTGTAAGCCCTAGTAGGTTCCAATATGTTCTTCATGTGTGTTTTCAGTATATTCTCATAGATTCTTCTAGTTATTTTCTAATCCTAGCAGTTTCTCGCAGGTACTAGTAAATCTTAGTAAGATTTGGTAATACTCAGTAGATTCTAGAAATTCTCAGGAAGCATAGATAGGTTCTAGTAGTTACAGATGGGTTTCAGTGAAGAAGATAGGTATTTTCCTGACCAAAACATGTCAAAAAGTAAAGAATATTTATCTCGATCCCTGATCTTCGAAGCAGCGAGAATCTTACTCGTGATCCATCGTTTTGACAGAGAGTGTAACCTTATGACCACTCCCGAAACCTGTTCGTCACGTTTTGGGAAATATGGATACCCTTTCATTTCAGTAAACTACAGTCATAAATTAAGAAACATTGGTACATTAGCTCCTCAGGGGGATGGATTATGCTCGGAGGAAAATATATGAGGGTCAATGTCCCAGGTGATGTCCAGTCTCCGAATGATACCAATAAACTACATCGGTGGGGTGCGCCAAATGGCAGTAAATCTGATATTACGAGGCAGAACCGGCATAATGCGATACCTGATACCGACAACGTCCACATATTTTTCAGCTAACAGGCCGCTTTTCTCTATCTTCACGAACTGACTTTTCATGCTGACTACCCAACCAGCAACTGTAATGTTTCGCTGAAAAGAAATCAGTTCACTGTACTCGATCAATTTGTCGGGGATCATTTTTACGTTGCCGTGTACAGGCAGTCACAAAAATCTCTTTTTTCGTCCGGTTTCAGAATGTATAAATTGTAAAATTGCGGGACTGAATTTGATCAAATTTCAAGGCTAAATTATTAGTTAACAAGCGACATATTCTGAGAAAGGTTATTTCTTGTGGGGAAACAATTCCTGCAATTGTGCAACGTTTTCTGAAGAGATACGATTCTCTCATTTGAAATTCAAATACTGTGCGCTCAAATTCTGTGATCGTTTTTCAGTCAAAAGAAAGCCGGATGTCCTCTCGAAAATATGCATCGCTGGTATGTACTTAATATTTATCCCGTATAAGGATAGAATGGTAAACAGAATTTTGGTCCGCTATGTAGCATGTACGAGAAGTATTTCCTTCAAAATAGTTTCCTTCTACAGTAATCCTATATGGTACACGTAATGGGTTCGAGTAGTACGTAATATATCGCCTCTCAGTTTAGTTCTGATCAAATTTTAGAACTTTAAAATTTTAAAACTACAAATTTAAACTTATTATCTGCATATACTTATATATATACATGGGTGCATTTTCAACAATGTTGACAAAAATTTTTCACGGAAGCATTTTCGCAGCCTACATATTAAGCAAAATTTAATTCATATACGAGAATGAACAAAAACATATTTAATATCAATCAAATCATGTACAAATAAAATTTGTTAACACTTTGCCGACCGATCGGGGAGATCTCCCCATTTTGAAGAAAGTCGGGGCCCGACCGATCGGAGAGATTTCCCATTTTGACTTTAGCAATGCGTTTCTCATTTTCTGTCATTGTTAACTACCTGGGCCTCGAGTTTTTTTGCGATTGCTGACGGACTGCTGCTATGGAGCACAACATATAATGAAGTTAACTAATTTTGAAGGCTCCTTATTGCCTATTATTACGGTTCTTTAAGTTCGGGATTTCGGGACCTCTAAAAACCATTAACGCTCAAGTTCTGCCAGTCATAAAATCTGACTCGTCCATTACTTTATGACCGCTACATGTACCCACGTGTCTGACACGTGCGAAAATAGTCAACCCTCGCGGTCATTTTTGCACCTTACTACCTGGTCTCAAAAAGGTCCAACCTTCACCGCCAACACTGACATTGTGACATTCTTCTATTCCATGTTTGAGTCGTCTTATTTATCCTCAATCATGTTCAATGTCCTTAATTTCCCGATATTGTTGGCTATACTTTTTGAAACATGATTAAAAATAATTGTTATAAACTTTTAATTTTATGTTTTGTATAAATAATACGTGAAATTGTTAAACGAAATTTTTGTCGTGAAATATAATTGCTCACATGACTCTAGTTTTTTGACTTTTTTGAGTTCAAACACTGAATTTCAGTCCGTGCTACTTCCAAAAAATGCGCGGTGGACAGAGTAATTTGACTTTCTCAAGTGCGGTGGAAACCGGAAGAAAAAAGTATAATAAAAATAACGAATTGTTAATGTATGACTGAACACGAAAGACATTGGAAGCCAATATCCCGTAAATTCATTGGTGACTGATATAAAAGAGAGACAATGTGAAGCTAAACGGTTTAGCGACAAAAGTTTAAGTTCGTACTTCCTCGGTGAATTGAATTTTCTGCCTTTTAAGAAGTGCTCGTGGTCGTAATTAAAAATACTGTCGTGACGCGACGTCCTCCGCCTATGACGTTAAACACTGGCTGCCACTTATAGCAATTTATAATTCGATTTAAAGTTACCGCACAGGCTGTCGTGGCAAGTTCAATAACTTCGGACATTTTATTGTAAGCTGAGCGTTCTGTAAATCTATGAATGTATCTTCACTTGCGACGAACGTTTATTAAATAATATAAAATACAAGATAATTTTTATACAAATATCACAGATCTTTTGCTTGCAACAAATTAATATACTATAATCAAAATTTCGATTTCGATAAATCCGATAATTTTGATTGTTCGACAATTTTGAGAAGTATTATCATTAATCAACGAATAAATAAATGCAGATAACATTTTTCATATTTTTGTGTATAAATTAAGGTTTCTATTAAGCAACGAATTTTTAAATGGTTGCTTTTAATTTGATTAGCCTGTGTATTATTTGACAGAAAAGTATTATACTATGTTGTAAAATGAATATATGAATCAATATAAATTTTCATATGCTTACTAGATTAATTATTTTAAGACTGTTTTATTATTATATCTGTAACGTGTTGATAAGGTTACAAAGGAAAGGACACAGTGTGTTAGGCAAAACTCAATCTGGCTTTATTTTACAAAATATGTCGCGTGGGTTCGATGAACTGCAAATATATATTAGTCGCCATGTCTCTGGCTCTCGCTATGTATATTAAGTTCCAAACAAGGCGTGGCCTTTTTGGGAGTCAAATCGGGGGTAGCGTTCCTTACCCCTCCGTTCGGTTTTTTTGGCGGGGGGGAAGGATATCGCTCACGTCATCCTGGTACCGCGCTGACCGTTCGGCCAGGCAGCGGTACGCGGCCGGCGGCATTTCCTCAGCTAGGTCTGCTGTGCACGTGCAAATAATAAAAAAAATAAAGGAATAAAGTAATTTCCGTACTTTCAAACGTCAAGGAAGGTTTTTTCGCCAAATCCTTGGCATCTGCAAGCGGACAGCTCGAATAGTTATTACGGTCGCCGGCCGTGTACCGCTACATATCATTTTATTGTTTCATATTATATTATATTACATGTATACATTTTTTATATTTGATTTCTCTTTATCGCTAGAATTTATTATCAGTCCTTTTTGCTATATCGTCTTTTCCTTCTTCGTTTACTGTAATTTTGCACTTCCTTCACTCCTTCGATGATATGTATTTTAATCATTAATCAAGTTATGTGCGTCCGTCGTTGAAACTCAAAAAATTAAGTTACAAATGGTGAAAGTTTTATTTTCGCAGAAAGGGATTTTTGAAATGTGAATAAATGTCGTTTGTAAAATCATTAAAAGATGATGTATTTTTAATGAATTATAAGAACATTTCTTAACTACATAATCATGTATTTTTTCAGTTGCAATTCGACAAAAAATATGCCTATGACTTCATTACTTATTTATTTATTTTATCCTAATCGCACGTGTGATGCAGCTTTGAGAGTCCAATGAAGTTCTATTTGGGTGTCCTATAAGTTCCTTCCGCGCCAGACTGTATGACTTCGAGAATATGTTCGATGAAAAACCGCGATATAGTGTACGCGAGATAGTGGATGCCACTAACATTCTCAGGGCAACGGTACATAATCATTCAATCAAGATGAGATAGGTGAATCGTCATGAGGTTTGGATTCCAAACCATTTGACGGAAACCGACCTTATGAACCGTGTCTTTACGTGCGATTTGCTTCTTCAGTGACATGAAAAGAATCCTTTTTTTAAAGAGATTTGTCACACTGGAGACGAAACTTGGATTTTATATCAAAATATGCATCGAAAACGTACTTGGTCTAAGGAAAATCGACTTCCAATTATTCCGAAGTCAGGACTTCATCCGAATGAAGTTCTTTTGTGCATTTGGTGAAACTGAAAAGGCGTAGCTTACTACGAGCTCTTTCCACAAGGTAAAACGATAAATTCTGCAAAATATTGCAATCAACTCGATAAATGTTGCGTTGGCCGTAAGACAGAAACCCTTACAGTTAGATTAGGACATTCTACCTCATCCTCCGTACTCCACAGATCTTGCCCCATCTGATTATTACTTGTTTCTCTCGTTAAAAAATTCTCTCTGCGATAAGTGTCACAAATCCGAAAGCGAAATGGAAACGTACCTCGATGAATATTTTGCAAGTAAGTCTCAAATCTTTTGAAAGAGGACACAATGGGGCTTCTTAAGAGATGGAAGAAGATAATGAGACACTTACTATAACAGTGGGTAATCTACTATTTGGTTGAGGATAATTAAGATATCCGTACATGTTCTCCCTTGTTTGAATGGGGACGTATTCAGGAGACTAATAAGGATAGAGCTGTTGCTGTGAGAAAAATGCAGGAGAGGACTTCCAATTTATTATGCTACAAATTTAAAAACTTTATGTTGTATATTGTTTCGAGTTTAGTAATATAACAATGTTGAGAGGGATTCCATATATGCGAGGCATACTCCTGAGGGAGAACCAGTGAGAATTAAAGAATCTTAAAGGTGGTAGGATGTTTGAATTGCGCCGAGTGTCTCGTTAGGAATCCCAGTTATTTAGAAACCGCGTTTGTAGTATGAATATCATGTGTAGATTAGGCATACATATTTTATACTACATATACCAACCTTTGTAGATACGGGCACTGACAAGCGACTGATTCCATAAATAAATAAATGAATGAGACATGTGAATATTTATCAGTCCGCATCTAACAGTGGGATACATTGTTAACTTTACAGTTACGAATATCGAGATTTTACAGCAAGCATGCATTTGCAATTAATATAGAATTGCAACTATCGATGAACGTGATACAAAATTTATTATGACTCATTTATTTATGACTTGATTTTTTTATAACAGACTTGATCTTCAAATGTCCTTGTAACTTTTATTAGAAATATTGTTTGATATAATTTGCAGTCTCAAAACAGTTTCAGTTTACAATTTTAGATAGCAAGCTGCATACATAGTGTCTCAGTTAAAAGGAAATCTGTTTAGAGAAATGTGTGAAGAAGTATCTTTGAATGTTATGCAATTTTGTCTGCAAATATTTTTAATATACAATTACTTAACTATTAACATATTGTTGCGTGAGTGCACTGTTGGCATGCTAAATAATAATGTTAAAACTGTACATTTATTAATTTTTCGTGTATAAAGTTTCAACAATATTGTTGATGTTATTGTAACAATAACAAACTTGAAACGATGAAAGCTAAACGACGAACTGCTAGAAAACGACGTAATTAAAAATCACAATTTTAAGGAAATCAAGTTTGCTACTTGTTACAAGTTGCATTATAATTAATGGTAAGATATGATGAAAGTGAACAATAATTTTGCCGATATTGCAAATGCTCTTATACCATTCAAACAATTACTACTCTAATTTGCGATTCCATGGATGCAAGTTGTACTTTTCAATTTCAAAGAAAATATTCAGCAAAAATCACGTGTAATATTTCATGAACAAGTTTAGAAGTTCAAAGAAAACATGATTAATGAAATGAAAATTGTCTACATCAATTACAAGAAATGAAAACTAAATAAAAAGTTTATTCTTATTTACTTAATTTTATTAAATTCAAAGTAATTTGCATTTTTAAGCACAAACACAACAGAGCCGTGCCAAAGGTGGCTAGATAAACGGTTATTAACTATTAAATGTTAGCACTGAATCGAAACTAATTAGGTTATCTTACTTTATGAAATTTTCAATTCGTTTAGGACCATGTGTTTTGTGCCACAAAACTTACAGATACTTTTTAAATATAATAAAAAAAAAAAAACGTGTAATCATTTATCCCAGAACTAACGAAGGCCTAACCAAATAACAAAAGAATGAAAAAAGTACTGGGAAGCTTAATTCTTAAATCGCTAGCTTTATAGTATCAAGTAAGGGTCTTGCTTTACGAAGAAAATAAAAAAGAGCAAGTCATGTTCGTGTTTTATCTCGTATAATGGCCAATTAATTTCATTAATTATAAGGCGTACCGTCACCAATTAATTGAAACGGCAAGGTTCTACCGGTACAACAGAGAATGATCTTAAAGTGGCAAATAATTTTTCACAAAATTTTCTATTTAATATAAAAGTCTTTATCTGAAAAGCATAGAACTTCTCAAAATTGCAGGAGATGATACAAAAATGGTAAAAACACTTTTCGTAGCATTTCGGGCCTCAAACTTTGTGTCGCAAAGTTTATTTTTCAATGCATAGTGTACAGCCACCACTAGTATTCGGTTAAATAAAGTCGCATTGGCTTAATCATAATGCACATAGTGCACATGATAAAACTGCAAATTTTGCGTTATGTCAAAGGTGCTGGGAACGAGTGATTTGTCGAGGCAGATCGCAGAAATAATAGACCGCGAGTCGCTTCTAACGATTGATTTTAATGAGTGATAAGAAATGATCGGTCAGCCTAAGGACATCTCGGAACAGTTATAATGAATATAGTTTGCGCTCCATCTGCAATAACCCGCGGTCGTTATCTTGATAAAAATCATGCGATTTGAAACTTTACAACGTCTATTTTTGGCCTGTTCTCTCTGTATAGAGTATAGAGACCGTGGTATTGCGATGACCCTGTTTTAAATGAGTTCCGGTTCGAACATAAAACGACGCTCCATGGCGGAGCGGTATATTTTTCTGCAGCAGGTTCGTTTCTTCGTAGCGTGAAACCGTAGTTATCATCGACTGTAACATTCCTCACGCGAACAAGTTTTTCACGGATCCCGTACAGGGTGTCTCAAAGCTAACGGATCAACCAACACACGCGCACACACACATAGTGTTGGTCTAAAACGCGATTACAGCCGAGCAAAACGATTTTTCTCGTTAGATCTCCTACTACGTGAATATACAGGGTGTTGGTCATTTAAAAAAGAATACTTAAAAATATCTTCGTTATTTATTAGTCGTATGAAAACAATTTAGCAGGTAAAGTTGCACTATTTCAATTTATTGCGAAAAACATCTCTTATCAAGGTCATCGGGTTTTCCTTGAATAGAAACATATTTTTTCATTTGTATTCTTGCAAACGGTGGAATAATAAATTCAATTTTATATTAAAAATAAATGTATTAAGTAATAATAAATATATTATATATAAAGTAAGTTTATTAAAAGTACATATTTATTAAGAAATAAGTAGGTAATTCCTTGTTGTGCACCTCCTGCAACTTGTGTAAAAATATGAATTAGGCGACAAATTTTTTTAATATGAAATTTGCATGGTTTAAAGGGATATGGTATATAGTGGATTTATTTTTTATAAGTGGAGCTATTCCGGAGTATTGTAGATTGATTTTCTTTTCTTAAATGTAAAAATGAAATATATTTTTTTATACCAGAATATGAAACATTGCCGAATTCTGAGTAAAATGTGATAAGGTTAAATCTCCAACTTGGCATTAAGAAAATATTCACGATATAATACGAAATTACTTGTTAAGTCAATACTTTTTTACTTATAATTCCATACATTTTCATATTTTTATATAAAATATATAGTATTCCATTTAAAGAAAAAGGTTGACCTGCAAATATCCGAGACAGTTCCACTTACAACAAGAATAAATGCACTACACACTATGTTTGTTTAAGTACATATTCAATATATTTAATATATTTGCCATATTTAATACATTTGTTTTTCATATAAACAGAATATTTTTCAAGTAGCTGAAGATTCAATTAAAAACAATCATAAATCGGTGCAAATGATAAAATATTTTGTGTGTTTATTTTTTTTTTACTCGCGTAATTAGAGAATAAGTAAAAGTTGTGGAATTATGAAAAAGTATTATAATATTTTGACTTCTAATACTTTGACATAAACATTAACAGATATACATATCTCTGAAATACTTTTTAAAGGTACATTTTGTACGATCAATGATCCGCCATAAGAGTTTTTATTATTTCTTTAAAACAACTATTTAAGAATTATTTTCATCTGCTGCAATTTCGATTTAAGAAACTCTAAAAGCATTTATAATTTTTTAAAACAATTTTGCATAAGAATTTCGAAATTATGTAATTCCTATCACACTTATGACAATATTGTGTTTGCTGAATAAATCATTTCGTTAAACGCTGATTTTGCCGTACCAAAAATGTTTGAAATTGGCGAGACAGCTATATGTAAAATCATTGATTATGGGGTGTTTATTGTCATTTTTTGTGTTCCGTTTGTTTAGCGTTCTACCATTAGCAAGTAAATAAAGAAGTTATTGAAGCGAATTTTCTCAGGTCACGCTAGAGTAAATTCATTAGTTAGCAAATTGGAGTGAAGCGTACAGTGAAACACGACACACTATAGCGGGCACGCTTGGTTTCTCTATTTTGATTCATGTGGTGCTTAACAGTGAATTCGCGTTTGAAGCGGCTGGTAAAATTAGTCCTATCCAAAGGGGTGCAAGTACGTTTCACAATATCCTTTATTTCCCGAATATTCTGTCTAGCGACATGCAAATAAATAAATAAATAGCAGTAACTAAATGATGTATTTTTAAAAATAGAAATATTTTGTCACGAAATTTTTCTATTAACTTTCTTTTGTTCAAGGACTTATTATATTGACCGTTTTGATAAGTATCATATCAAAATAATCATTATTATAATGATCGTAACAAACTTACGTGCATTTTAATTTTTTTTCTGTTTTTTTAGATTTTTATTTAGTTAATATTTATAGTACATACAGAATGTACAAACAAAATTTAAAAAACTACTTAACATAATATATTTAAAGGTATAATTTTGTGTAAATCAGTTTTTTTCATGTTTGTAAGGGCTGTTAGTCAGGTGTAAACGATTTTGAGAGTGTTAGTGATGATGTTATAAATATCGTGTCATCGTCTTTTATTCTAATGACCGTATTAATACCTTTAGGATACACGTAATCGATTTCTCCTGTTACATCTTCGAATTTTAGTGCACCAAATTGTAATAATCAGAAACTTTACGAATACATATCATAGGCATTTTACGTATAACTTTGAATTTAATAGTATATAGAGTGTACCGAAAATCGTGGTATAGCCATTTAGAGGGTGATTTCTGTTAGGTTGAGTCATAAATAGCTTCCAACGGAGTTAGGTAAAATCTATTGTTTTTACTTTCACAAAAATATCATAAATGTCTCATAAAAAAAGTTTATCTAGGATATGTAAAAATAAGTCGAAGAAAAGAATAACATTTCTCTATCTGTGGTCTTGTTTTCAAAAAAATTAGGTTGTAAAAAGTAATATGCTATTGAATAGGAATCACATTGTGCGTCTGGTCATAACACACCTGCTCTACTTTTCCTCATACTACTTCAGCCTCGCGAACTTAACGCATATTCTAACTGTTTTCTCGAAAGTGAAGATTTAAGTGTTAGAAGATTTAAAATGTTATTTCTTTTTTGACTTGTTTTTTGCACGTGAAATCTTCTTTCGATTTATAGCACCAGTTACTGGCCATCCGTATTTTGCCTACGGATGGCACTTGTATACACATCATTTGAATGCCGAATATATAATATATAATACGGCACCCGTACACACAGATCGTCTCGTGAATGCCGAATATATATGGCACCCGTAACGAATGGGTTAAAACAGGCCACAAACTGAAAACATTAGGACATTTCCAAAATTTCGATATATACACTTTAAGAACTTGCACCATTTTAAATCATAAATAATGCTGTTCATCTTTAAAAAAATTAGTCAAAGCTCGAAACCAGTGACAAAATTAATCTCGATAAACAGAGAAGGATGTTCGGATCTAAAATTACACAGGAACTATACAGATTTCATGGACACCCCATGCATAGGATGTGGTATACATAGTGCAGGCGTCGCATGATCCAATTCCAGTAATTTAAATAATTCTGCACGCGACCGATCGCCTCACGAATATATGCGGGCCGATGCGATGGACGCGCTAAATTACTTAATTGCACGCTCCATGTTCTTTTTCTTAGAATCATCCTGGAAAAGTGATCGATACCGCGAGGAAGTGACGGGTCGCTTCCTCGCCGAAATTCGTAGACTATTATAATTTCGCTGGAAACGAGGTGTGGCGAACCGATTTCCTGGAACGGTTTCCAAGGTCGTCCGCTGCACAATTTCTTCGCCCAAACAGATCGAACAAGCTACGAAGTCCGATAACACTTGTCTTCTGGTTTTATGCGTCGCACAACATATTTTTCACAATGGTAGGCTCGTAAAACTGAATTCAATGATAACCGGTTTTGGGTAGATACGGCTTATAGTTTTTGAGATATCTAATCCTTATCACACCAACCAGCAGTAATACTGCCAAGCTTAAGCCAGCGTTCCAGCATTCTGTAAAATTCTTGGAGTGATAAGGGTTAATGTGAAAGTTATTAGAAACAAAACTAGAAATACAATCTCCTGTGCCACGTCGCTATCAGGCATGACACAGAAATATTTACAAGTGGTGGGGACATAATATAGAAGAGAATGTCTTCCCGTAGGTTCTTCTCCCTCGCTCCGTCATTCCTGAACTCTACTTTGACATCTTCACCTCTCTACCCATCGAATGCGAAGTGCGTGAGTTTTTAACTTTGTTAGGGATTGTGGTTAATATGTGCTGATTGTCAACAAATATAAAAACGAGGCTTGGATAATCTTAACTTCTCTTCCCAAATTGTCTGAAGAACAATTGGAGAGAATTTAATGTACAGTGTCTCTCAAAAGTATTTAAGGCTTATGAATTGTGCATATAATAATAGGATTAATAAAATTTGCAAAAATTACTGTAAGGAAGTGCAAAACGAGTGTGAATGAGAAAAGTGAGTAAAAGAAACAAAAGGAGTGCAATCAGTAAAATTAATCAAACTAGTAAAATGAGTAGAATGGGTAAAATGAGTAAAATGAGTAAAATGAGTAAAACTAATAAAATGACTAAAACTATAAGAATTAGTGAAATTAGAAAAAATTGTAAAACCACTAAAATTAATATAACTAGTAAAATTTGTAACACTTTTATTAGTAATACAACATTACACACGTGACAGTTAAAATGTTAATCGAACAAGGAAGCGAGAAAAGCGTAAAATACGAGGTTTCGCTATTCCTAATCCTAATAACGATGTTTCGTAGACATTGTTTATTACATACCTATGCGTTCTCTGGATAATTGATGCCCGAGTCTTAAGAAACGGTAGCGTGCCTCGAGAAAATTAACTGCATGAATGAACAATGCGATACTTTTCGCGAAATTGTTGGCCAGGACTACGCTCAAATTGCAATCGGCTTCGCGAAGCCCGCGCATTCGTTTTGTTACATCAATAATTGAGTTTCCAACGGAGCTCCCAAGTGCGACACTGCGCTTTCAAAAGCACGCTTCGAACTGCTGCAACGCTTCGAAATCGTTCATAATCGCCATTATACCGGATATATTATGTGCAACAGAACTTTTATTATTGGAATGCTCATTATTCCACAGGTCTGTTATCCGAATGTTCTACTATTGGACCGTCCCGTCATCCACACGTGCTTTTTCAGCTTTCTAATGAGAACTACAATTACATTTAGCTGGAACAGACAGTGAAATCGCTGGAGGATAAAGTTTTCTGGAATTAACTCTGCGAAAAAGAGATACGTCACAAATTTTTTCTTCTACTGAACGCATATTACTGTCGCGTACAAAGTTGGTAATCGTTTAAGGGAATGTTGATATAAACGATTATTTTAATGAAAAATTATTTGTTATATGAAAGTTGAATTGAAAGACAATGATGGAGATAGTCGGCGAAAAATTTATCCAAAATATTCCTCGAACAAAATTTTATTTGAAGAATTTATCAGCAATATTAATCAAATTAAATTTTGTACAAAGAATTTCTTCGAAAAATATTTCGAATAACTCTTTTTAACTTGAATAATTCTTCGAACAATGCTCAACTCCGGTTGAAAGTAACATATCGACGTTATCGACAGTTTTTAATCTTTCGACTCTTTGCCGTTACAAATGGCATGAAATCTACAGCATCGTGATATCTAAATGCTTCCAGTGTAAATGCTTCCATCTTCGTGTGTACGCCTAACCAACAGTTCGTTTCCTAACATGAACAGATTAATTAGTTCTAGTTGCTCGCGGAAGCATCGAAGTGAACGAAAGCGTTCGAGCGATACGGCTCCCGTTGTTATGATGCGAACTCCGACAATGCGTCTGTTATTTGTGAACCAGTGAAAAACCAAACCGCCGGAAAACATTATCGATCAACGAGTTCCCTTCGTGCGATTGCCGCACAGCAAAGCGCGATAGGCTTCAGAGATTCCAATATCGTCTGAAAAGAATTCGCTTTGAGCTGGCGCGCGATATTGAGGAGGCGCATGGAAGTGCCGGGCACATTGTACTCGCTTGTCCATGCCACTACCGCGATGATCTCTCGACTTCTTCCTTACTTATCCCCGAATCGTTACGATTTCTGCTAATGTCCCTTTGAATTTGTTCACCCACCGAACCACGATTTAATTCGCTATTCTGATGGTTAGCATGTTGACGCCAGCGCCGATATTCACGGTTTTCTTTGTGAGATGGTGCCCGAAATTTAAAAAAATTTAATATTTACGTAATGTTTACAATATTGAATTTTCATGTTTTCACTATTGAATGTCTGTTTATAATGATGAGATGATATATCATAAACCTATTTTGTACTACCTATTTTATGAAATGAAATTCAAGCAAAATAAGCATAATACATACATATGAACAAGAATTAAACACCAAATTAACATCCACCATACCTCGAAGACTTCCAACAATTCAACCGTGGACAATCCAACCAATAGAATCAAACACTGAACTATTACTCCATGCAAAAGGAAACACAAATCCTGAAATATACCGCTCCTTAATGGCAGAAATTCTAAATAACCATAAAGACTATATACATATATATAACGACGGCTCCAAATCGGAATCTGGAACTGAATATGCAGTAGTAACACCGGAATCAATAGTTAGAATCAAACTTTCCAACGCAACATCAATATTCTCAGCCAAACTAATGGGTATAAACCATGCCTTTAAAATAGCACACGAAAAATCCTATCAACATACTGCCATACTTACCGATTCCTACAGTGTGATAGCAGCATTAAATAATAAAATAACAAATAACGACACCATCCTCAATATCATAGAAATCTACCAAAAAGTTACATGCAAAGGAAACAAAATAAAGATCATATGGATCCCATTTCACGTCGGCATCCCTGGCAACGAAAGAGCTGACCAAGTAGCCAAAGAAGCAACAGCGTTAACACCGCCAAATGATGACCAAAATCTACACATGGAATACATGACAAAAACAATCAAAAGCCAGCTAACGCAACAATGGGAAACTACATGGAAACAATCAGCCCCGCTCCATATAACTAACATTACTGAAAAATTGTTCAATAACTATCAAATGACCAGTACACTACCCAGGAGGGACCAAGTAGCGATTACCCGCATCCGAATTGGCCATTCCAGATACACAAACTCATATCTGCTAACTAAAGAACCATCCCCAATATGTGAAGAATGCAACACCCAAATGACAACGAACCACCTAATCTTAAACTGCCGAAAATACAATTATATGCGCACCAAACACAAACTAAAACCACTGCTCAAGGATAACATAAACAGCAACAAAATCAAGGACCTATTAAAATTTCTGAGAGATACAGGCTTAATGAACAAAATATAAGGTCTATTTAAATAGAAGGTCGCTAATAGCCTTGCAGCTGCTGCGACGTAAAACCACTAAGAAAAAAAAAAGCAAATACACCTTTTGTTTTACATTCTGTTCGCTTGTAACTACGCTGATGATTGCTTGACGAAACGTAACCTGTAATAGTACAAGTGTAGTACATGTAATGCAAATGCAATGTAATTCAACTGCAAAGTAATTGAAATGCAATGTAATTGATGTACAGGACAATTCAGATGCAACGTAATTGATGTAGAATGAGATTGAATTGATTTATTATCTATTCGTTAATTATTTTTTAAGTCGTATTTTTTATTCAATTACAATGTAATCTTAATTCAATTCCATCGTAATTTGTAATTACTGTAACTGAATTATTTAGTATGTTGTAATTATACTTCTATCGAATTACGAATTACAATATGATTGAACTATAATGTAATTAAATCATTTTGTAATGGGATTTCTTTGAGTAATTCAATTGTAAATCTTCACAACTCTGACGTTTGTCTCAGTAGAGAAGGGTGGAGATCGATTACAGTGAACAGAAAGGATATGAGCTGAGAAAAGAAGATTTTATTCTCAGTAACTTTCGTTTTACCTTTATAATTATAGCTCCAATGAATAGTCGAGCTTCTTCCGATTAAAATGAGTCCAGACTCGATATATTTCGGATGAATTTCACCTATCCTCGGATTAATTCTTAGGCAATCTACAGGGTGAGTTGCAAATTACGTAACTTGTACACTTTAAATAATTTTTAAATTATGTATTTTATGAAAAATTGTTAAATAGATAGTTTAAACGTGAGTAGTAGTTCTTGCACGTGGGAAGAAGATTCTCAAGTTTTCATGATCAACTAATTTAGTGTTATTTGAAGTGTTTGTGTTACGTGACCCACACAGCTCCTTGATAAACAAAAATCAGTTTACATCGCGTTTGGACCCATCTTAACCCTTTGGCGTACTTTAACGAGTCTGACTCGTGACGGAGATTTCTAGTAATAAGCTGTTAGGTATGAATGTTTATCCGTTCCTTTAAGTAGGAATCTTTTATTCTCTTGTCACCAATATTTAAACATTCGAGTAAATGTAAGCACAGAATTAATATAAAATTCCTTCTTGTTCTAAGAATTAGTGCGATCGAAAAAAAATTCTAATCATAGTAATTGTAAAGGAAATGTTACGGCAAAGGGTTAATCGGAACAATCTGAGATATCTGCTAGGTAGAACGAAAATGACTGGAAATGCAATTGTCTTACTTGCATGCTTATATTTTGTTTTGTCGAGGATACAATGTAAAGTGGCCTATAAATGTGTCCGTACACCTCTTAAAATGCAATGACTTTTATAAAACTGGACTAAACGACTTGATTTTTTAAGTAATGGAGGGACTAGGACTATGGATATCAGTGACGATGACTATGTTTTCATTTTTAATTCTACCATTTCTTTGGGATGACAGAAGAAAATGATCACTTGTTACACACCTGTCTTCGTCGTAGTCATTCTATCACTTTTTCACTTGCATTGTTAAATATTAAACTGAAGTTTATTTTATATTCTTTGACAATGAACCATAAATCCCATTTAATGTTAAATATACATTTGATGTTTACAAAAATGCCTTTTATTTCAATTCACGTAACCTCAGCAAAAAATTACTTCATTAAAATTGTTCCATATTTAATTGGACTTTATTAAATATTTTGTTGATAAAAACGGTATCCTATACTCTGTCAACTGCATCGATCTATACTTTTTATAAGATTATAAACATATAAGCATGTTTAAAAAAATTTTCAACGAGTTTCAGATTCATCAACTACAAGAATTTAAAAAATTTTAAACAATAAATATAGCCACAATCATTTATACATAAAACAAGTACATGTAGTTTAAACTAAATTATTAATTTTAACAATTTTGTTAAATTCATTGTTAAGCTCAATCCACTCAATGCTCCATTCACAACTGAGTTTTACAACTGTAGAACAACTACATTGCATAAAATAAAAATATCCATCCGTAAACGTAGACCGCGATGAAGCGATCGATGTCTTATGCACAACTATAAACATGCAGATACTCGACTGCCACTCATCCAATAAATCATGTTTCGTTATAAGACTGTAGTTTCTTCGTTCCGTAATTTGTGTTTCGAGTTTCTCTAACGATTGAGAACTACGAGAGCGTTTCGTGCTTCGACAGAAACAATTATACGGTTCTAACTTACGTAGCAGTGTTCTGTGAACTCTCCCGAGCAAAGTGCTATTGTTTGATATTACATTACGACTATGGAAACATGCTTGAATCATAATTAAAACGAAAATGACACGAAAAATGCAACAATTTTTTAGCATAATCTGCAATTTATTTCCGGAAATGGATATAATTTACAGTTGCGTGGATGATTATGAACTTAGAGTAATTTTTACATTTACAATATTTTGCATTTGCGCTAAGAAAAACATTATTTCAAATGACATTAGAAATACCCCATTTTCCGATTTTGAGGAACGTTTGGGACACTCTCAAAAAAAACATTTAAGAATACATTTTTCATAAGAAATCAAGAGAAATAGTAGAAAAAATGTACAACTAAAGATGTCACTGCAATAATAGATACCTCTATCCTAATTGAACTACATCCGCAAATTCGCTGCATTTAGATGTTTTCTTTAGTATAATGATTATTCAAGAATGTGGTTAAACCATATAATTTTGTTTAGGAGAATGTACTCTTGTACAGAATACAGCTATGCAAATTGGAATTCAGATGTGTTCTACTTTCTTCCGGAAATCATAATCTTACCGCATAAGTACACTGTATTTTGTCCCATAAAATTTGAATGAACATAAATCTCAACTCTACAGATTAATGGCCATAATAAAGAGTTTATGCTGACTGAGTTTCGCATGGAGTTTACGATAATGAGGAATTTATGTTTATCGCTACGTGCACACTGTGTTTAAAAAATTTACTTTCTAACACGAGATCGATTAGATCTCTGTCGATTAGGTGTTTCGCATTTGTAATTACAATGGAACATTAGTGTCACATATTGATTTATTATGGTTATAAGCTAATTAAACATTTAACCCGAATGTTTTGATAATATCGACATTTTCCGATTTCGAGTTACCCATAATTTTGGATATTCGTGTAAGAAATTTCGACTATAGTTACATAATATGCTATTACATTATACTTGTTTTATAAAATTATTGAACAGTTGAAATAAATTTCTATCCAGTTCATAAAATTAATGTAAACAATTGCATATAAAGAGTTTGTATGGCGATTTCTGTTGTGTATCGACATTTTTCCTTCAAATTTAAAATTAATATTTTATTTCTTTTCTATATCGTAGATTTATTTATCTTTCTCTATAGTCAATTATTTCTAGGTTAGAAGGTCCAATGCACGAGCACAAAATTACAACTAATAACGTTTTGTAGGAATGTTAAATCTAGCAAAAGGCGAAGCGGTCGTAAAATATATAAAACTGCAGTTGAAAAGAAAGACGTCTGTACCATATAATATTTCGGCTGTGACTGACTGCTGGCACAATTTTCGCCGGCGATGGGAACTTTCCCATTTCTTTATGACCCGCCATCTGGCCTATTCTTAAGTGCCCTGGCACAGTCCCGTATCGCACTGGACGCCCGAACAGAACCTCAGCTTACAAATAACAAGCCCTCTAGTACGACATGTTTAATACTGATTAATACTTCCATTTTGGAGTAAAATCAAGATTTCAATAAAAAGTAATTACAAAGGTCCATCTTCGAAATATACATTGTTATTATTGATGATCATAAGCCAGTTTTCTAACACGATGTGTGTTCACTAAAGAATAGCAAAATTACGAATCTTCTTAACGACATACTTATATATTTTGATACGGAAATACAAGAGAAGTGGAATCAAATTCTAATAAATGGTAATTAAATCAATAAATAGAAATTAAATATGCAATATTAAACTACATGAAAAGAATCGAAATAGATATTTATAATAGTTTTAAATTTCTCAACACGTTTTTAACTGTTTCTGTTTGTTATACATCTTCGCAGCATATTTTTATCAAATATTCTTAATAGCATATTCTTGTAAAATATTCTCATTAGTATATTCTCGTAAAATATTTTTAATGGAATATTTTCGTAAAATATTCTTAGAAAATATTTTTGACGGCATGTTCTTATAAAATATTTTTGACGGCATATTCTTATAAAATAATTTTATAAAATATTTCTAATATCATATGCTTATTGAATACTCTTATCAAAAGTTCTTGACACCATATTCTTATCAAAAATTTTTATAAAATATTCTTTTCACCACCACAACTGAATGAGTGTATTAGCTTGATTCCAGAAAATTGTTGATCTCACTTAAATAATAGATCTGAATACAAAATATCTAATAATTTACACTCAACTAATTCAAATTCTCAATCATTAACCTCAATCGTTCTTAACGTTATTTTCAGTGTACACTCATTCGATGGAAATCTAGAAGATTATTTATCTATGATACAATTGTATAAAATTCGCTGTCTATAAATATTTTGTAGCACACGTTAGCATACCATTTTAGAACTTTGATGAAACTACAGAAGCTCGTAAAACAACCAAAAATAATGGGTCAGTATTTTCGTGAACTGCTGTAAATCGAGCAGAAGTGGTAGAACCATCCGAAAAAGTTGCAGCCTCAAAGCCCTATCTTGGAAACGGTTTAGAGACAGACCAAAATATTTACACGCGTATACGTCGCTAAAAAAATACATAGCTATTATTTTTGGTTATTCTACGAGTCGGCAAAGTTTTATCTGAATTCCACTGTGACAGTTCGCATGCATTCTTGTGGGTGAAAAAGCGATCCAGTTTCAGTCATTTCTTCACAATCGACAATTTTACTTTATTAAATCGCAACAAATTCTGTTAAATGTTTCCAACAATTATATATTATATATAATTAAAAGAGTAATATTCTACACATATTTCCATTGTTTTCAATATTTTAGCATTTTAATCATGTTCATTGAGTTATTGAAATTGTACGTTTGCAATGCATACGTAATGAACGGAGAATTTTTAAAGTCGTTTCTTTTGCTCCTTCTTGAAAACGTACGTTGTTTGGCAACGGTGAAAGGGTTCGTCATTAAGGCATAGCATCACCCATGGAAGGTACGTTCATATAATCTGGGCACACGTGGAACGTAGGCTGGTTGGCGTCGGGTTCTGTCCACACGTCCCCGAGTCAGCAATATTCAAGGTGTAGTCTTCCACAATCTAAGCACATGTGGTCATCCTCCATTGTCATTTTTCCTAAGAAATTAGAAACACTGCAAGATCGAGTTCAATTATCTTTCAAGCAACTCCCAAATCGAGTACGTATATCGCAACGAGGCCACAAGCCCCATCGACCCGGAGTAACAACTAAGAGCGTAATTTAGAATCCGCGACACTTTTACTACACTTACATATTTGTAATAGACTTAAAATTGTTAACGTTATGGACTAATTATGTAATACTAGCTTTTACCGGTCTACTCTTTTACCAAAGTTCATTATAACTGATTGAATCCGTTACTCAATATTAATTTGGCGGGTAATATATCCGCGACACCGGCATCACGCGTCCTCCAACGGTTCAATCCAAGCCTTACAATCTCGGAAGGGTGGAAAAACCACCCACGCGTCGATACCCTAGTGTTCGCATCGCAATTCAGCGTGTATTTCCTTTTCCTCTTCCTGCGAGATTTGTCTGGGGAAGGGTTCAAGTATTTTTCTTAGGTGTTTAGCGAAAATTCGGGCTTTTTCTTCGTTGCTTCTTGCCCATTGATTGTTTACTGTTAAGATGGGTGAAATTGGTTGTATAGACTGTTTAATTGACCTTGTAGTTTTCCAAAGTGAATAATCGGTGTTTTCGGTTGGTTTTAGGCTCGTCAAGTAATCCTGTATAGCTACGTTCTTTTCTTTATGAATCAGGTCTTTTATTTCCTTAATAATTTTGTTTAATTTGGCTTTATCTTTTGGGGAGCGTGTTCGTTGCCAGGTTTTTCTTAACTTTCGTTTGTCTGTGATTTTGTCTCATGATTTGTGAGCAATTTGTCACTTTTATTTTATTGGTGACTGTAGGTGTACTGTCCCAGGCGGCTGATTGTATTTCGTTGGTAAGGTATGTTATAGCTGTCTCAAGATCTTCTTCTTTTTTTAGTGTAATATTCTCGTTATATCCTCGAGTTTGTTCGTATTGCTTTGATCCTGTATTGGCAGAGTTTTATTCTGAGCTAGGTCCTGATTGATTTGTTGTGTATTTATTTCTTGTTTGTTTCTTTTTACCTTATCTGCGTATGTGATGTCGTGTTATCTAGGATTAGGTGCTGGTCTTTGCTGTCCCTCTGATGCGTTCTCCTTTTTTTGTCTCAGCGGAGGGAATAGTTTATTTACCAATTGTTTACGTACAATGCATCCTTTGTAACTAGCTGGGTGGACACCTCCACAAGTGTAACACTTAACTCCTGCTTTTCTCTCTTTCCACGTACAATCTTTCGTTAAGTGCAGCCCAACACATATTACGCACCTTGACCTTTTATGGCAATAGTTTTTGGTGTGGCCATAATTTTGGGAGTTCATACATTGAGGTATCTCACGTTCTCTGTATGTGGGTTCAAAATTTGCCATTGTATTTAAGAGGTTTTTAATTTCGTAAATATCTTTATTATTTTCTTTAGGTTCTAGTTCAACGAAAAACATCGGCAATTGGTGTTTCGTTTTTGGGTGTTTTATGTTGGAAACGATTCTTGCAGTATGCCCCTTTACTTTCACCTCTTCCTTTATTTCGTCTATATCTGTAGTTGGGTGGACTTCTTTAAGGACTACTCTAAAGTTGCAATCTTGCTTTCTTGAGCTATTGTATCTAGTAGCTTTTTGAGTAGAGATGTTTTGTACCTCATTTACGAAAATAGGAGGTGATGTTTGGGACTCATGATAGGATGTTCTAATCTTGTCATGATCGTTGTCAGTTTCTTTTGTGTTAACGGTTCATTGCGATTTGACGTTGTAATTGGTTGGTTCAGCCAATAGTTTGGTATTGTTGCTTGTTTTCCGAATTTGTTAATGCCAGTTTCCGGACTGTTTCTTGCACGCTTTGATTGTCTCGTTACCCATTCCGTTTGTAGAGAGGGGGAAGAGGGGATCTTATCTTCCACTCTAGCCCGGTTAATTAGCTTGATCCCGTTAATTTGAATCTCATTTTGTACATGGGTAGTCTATGTGTGGACGCGACACCGATGACTCACCTCTCCCTGTCACACCGGCCACATAATAATAATACACTTATACGCTTAGACGAGGAGTGAACAATAACACGACCGTCATCGACTAAGATTCGAACGCAACTACGTTAATATCTTAAGATACAATAAGCTGTGAATTTCGAACGTCGGTTTTTTTTTTACTGTTACCCATTGTTCGTAACACTGTGGCAGTGCGACAGGATTATCCGAATAAACGACGTCCATCGAATCGATGGGATTCCATCGCAAGAGACAATTACCAGGCCCTCGCGCATGTTCATTAACGTTTTGATTAGATGGATCTGTGGACGTTTGCTCGCGCACGTGGGACGAGGGCCGTGTGCACCGAGAAAACGATTGTGACAGGGGGAGAGAAAGAGAGAGAGAGAGTGAGAGAGCGGGGAGCACGCGAGACTCGGTAACCCGCAAACAGGGAGACACCCCATTCCATAAAAGCCGTCCATCAGGCATCAATAATGCAGAAGGGTCGCGGCATGGCCTTGCCGGCGAGATATCGACCCGCGTGCGAATATCGATTCTTCTCGAAAGGCACGGCGCGGCGGGGAGGCACAGCGAAGACCCCTGCTACAAAGTAACTACCGCTGTTGCGTTCACCTTGCGGCCAGCCACTTTTCCTTTTACCTTGTAACCTTTTTCCCCAGTTTCCCGGTTTCACTGTGATCGAATCCAATGCGATACGCAGGGACCATAATTGTTTAAACTAGACTGCGGATTTTATGCATTTATGACTAAATTCTGTAACTGAAATAACAAATTGCGAAGTCATAAGAAGAATTTTTAATAACACTGTCACAGTATCTCTAACTTATCAAAATAACCAAAGGAAACAATTTATTTTTATTTAACTCCTGCTGCATACAATTGTCTTGGAACGTTTTTATTTTGCATAAAGATCCGCAGTCATATTAAAATTTATATTACCAGTGTCAGTGACTCAGGGACATGTGGTTCCTATCTTTAGTCGGCACCAGCAAGCCTACTCTCTTAGGAAACAGCAAAAAACCGTTTCGTAAAAATCCCGATACGTAACAATGACTCGTTTTTTAAATCAACAAGTCTTTCGAAAAAGGACATAGAATTTTACACGTTTTTATATATTTTCTTACTTTATGAGAGAAAATTGATTATAAACTGAGTAGTAGGAATAGTAATAATAATGTAGTAATGTAAGGCAAGCGTTAGAATATAACGATAATGTAGCTTTTAAGACATTGTAAGGGCCAAGAGGCGCGACATGAAAGGAGTGATCAGCGTCCGCCATTGTAATGGAAACATTTTATCAACAAGAATCGGGTGACGGTTTTCTTGTTCTGGTAGTGCGGTCAAAGTTGTTCTGGAAGTCGAGGAGTCAAGAAGGTGAAGAGTTATCGAGTAGTCCTTTCCTCAGTCTGCGGTATTTTCTGTTAATAATTCCATAGTTTAGTTTTCTAATTTAAATAAGCTTATTATTATATTTCTACAATAATAATAACAATAATAATAATAATAATTAGATGAAACTAGGACTCTTTCATGTTTTACTGTCAGTATCGGATCATTCGTCTTTTACTTTTGTTCTATAATGGTGGATATTCATATCCACTGTCTACGAAGTCGCTTATATCTTAGTTGTTCGGTATCAGAACAATTCTTCTCCAAAGAATTTATTTTTCTTCTAGTAATTTACTGCTTCTCGAAAATTTGTTCATAGTTCTTAAGTAATTTTATAGGAATGTTTCTACAAATTGCAGTAAAAATAAGATTCCGATTTTTTAAAAGTGTTGTGGTACAAAACAACGTTACCCCATTAGCGTGGTTTCCTGATTAAGTATGAAATATTTTCTGCAATGCCAATCGAACACATGATTTTATAAACAAACGAAGATATTGTTACGGTTAAGTAAGAATATGAAGAATATACTCAGTCTTTTAAAAATAACTCTTCTCGGTACACGTAGGTATACTACATAAAATTTTACAATAAAAGAAACAAGAAAAATGAAACCAGCTTTACATAATTATTCAGTTGCAGATGCTACAAAATGTCATGCAAAATTTTAAAGAACGAAATGGACTGAAAACGAATAACGATTATAAGAAATGCCAAACAAGTCATTTTGTTACCCTTTGCTTGTTCTAGCGTTAAGTCTCCGACCTACGTAAATAAAGGATATTTTCACTGTGTAAAAACGAATTTGGCCAGGTAATAAAAATAACTCAATATTTCTTAGAAAGTGTCGAACAAATTCGCAAAATTTTAAAAGAGACACGTATTTAGATACATGTATTCTTCGGGAATACACAGAAAAAGATCGCAACTATGCATATTCAACAGTTTCAGAGATATAAATTCAAACATGAAGACAGTTTCCGTAAAAATTAAAAGCTGAAAAATTTGAATGCTTGTAACAACGATTTTGAAATTAGAAAATTGATGACTTAACCAACTCCCCCTCCCTATGTGTATATGAACCACAATATGTTTCAATCAAAAATTAATCTCATATTAATATTAACATCATCAAAATTCCTTATATTGAGATACAAAACTGATGTATCAGTTTGGCGCAGAATGGCGAATTAGTTTTCATCTTAATTTCATATTTTTATCTTTAGTAGCTAGTCACAAGGATGTATGAGATTGTTAATATGTACTCTGGATTACGAAGTTCCAAAAAGTTTTCAATAGAGCAAGTTTGTCAATTACTATACTCCCTTCCGCCCGCCCAGGTTACTGTGCCCGCGCAATTATTTTACTTTCATTTAAGAAAAAGATTATTAAATGAATGGTATTGAACTTTTAAATAAAAATTGATCTGTAATATTCATAACCGAAACAAAACTTTAACATCTTAACACTTTGCCGTCCGCAAGTCTCGTGCAAATTTCTTAGTTATTATTTCCTTTTTATTATTATTATTGGTGAATTATCCGATTAATTATTGGTTAAATGCGATCTCTGACATGCATAAATATTATCAAGTTTATTAAATATTTCATAACTCTCTTTCTACTATTAGTAAGAGTTAAGGAGATGTCCGCATACTTTTGAGCAGCAGTTTATGTAATTAAATTAGTATACAAAAATTGACACACGATAACTGAATCAGTGTACAGAAACTGACACACAGTAACTGGATCAGTGTACAGAAATTGGCACACAATAATTACAAAGGACAGATTAACTGGCACACAGTAGACTTTTCATCTTTTAAGGGCTCGATAGCTCGTTCAAAAACTATTATATATTGTATATTCTGCTAAATATTTTGTGTTGATTATATAATTCACTGACGAAAGAATTCGTTCTTAATCGTGTAAAAGATATCAATCTACGATTTAAATGTTTAAAAAAGTACGATGTAGGTAAAACAAAGCTATTTAATTTGTTGAAAACTGCGGACATTTATCGCACTTTACATATTGTGTAATAAGTCCATTCGAGAATAAGGAATATTGCACGGATTCGAATCAACATTTCGCATAAATTATAAGATATATTTCCGTGGGACTATTTCTATGCAACATAGCTTAAATGAAAGCTGTAAGTGTCTACTATAAAACAGAATAAATTAGATTGAAATGATACAACAAGTCCGTCGCGTCTACGATTCCCCGGTACTATATTTTCTTACAAGAAAACACAAACAGACTTATCAGACAACCCAGTTCGTTACTCTACATAGAAAAAAATTCTGTTCAACTATGAAAATTGAAATCTTCAATTCTGACCACAAATTATCGTTTCCTACACCACCGCGCGACGGAATGATTTCGTTACCCGCTGATTGTTTCGTCGCGAAGACAATTTGCGCGGGCGTGAAAGCATTTATCTCGCCTGTTCACTTTGCATCTCGCAGCAGCAGCAGCAGGAACGAGCGGTAAACGATTCCCTTACGGCAGATCGAACCTGACCGAATGCTCGATAGCAACGGGGAAAGTATCGACGTTCGTGCTAAAGTCGGTGTCCAGGATAAAAAGGAGCAATTTAACACGGAGCGCCGACTATCCTGCGAATATCGATGTTCCTCGTAGTTGTTCGAAAAGGCCTGTGGCTAGAAACGGATTCTCACTTTGTGCTGCGCAGAATGCCAGTTTCAATGGCCGCCGACCCCCCCCCCCCCCTTGTGTATCTTTCTCTTGGATTTCTCGCTTAACGCGTCCTTTATTTGCATTTCCCGTTGGCTGTGACAAGCAAATTGGTTGGAACACATTGTGGCTTTCCATAGTGATTCCGAAGAATTCTCCGCCAGTTATCTTTGCTTTCTTCTTCGTTTCTCTTGTATTCCAATTCATGCGTTCCGTGATATACAATGAAGCACGCGATGTAATACAGCAAGTTTACAATTAATGACTTTACAATCGGTTCTAAACAGAGGTCAGGTTAATTAGGATAAATTTGAAATATAGAATATAATGAATTTATATAGTCTATATTATAATGGATTTTAAAATAGAAATTTAAATTTTAGTAGATTTTTAATAGTAGCAAGTTTTCGAAAGGAATTGAAATTATAGTTGATTTATAAAGGGATTTAAATAAAAACGTAAATTGTAATAGATTTTTAATAGAAATTTGAGTTAATTGTTTATATATAATAATTGACGGCAATTATAATAAAATTTTTATATACTCTTTAATTATAATGAAATTTTATTGTTTTAAATTATAACACATCTTAGTATAAAGTTTCTTTATTAATAGAGGGGGCACAACATTGTTTTCAGAATTTTTAGTTGCTGATTTCATTGCTGAAGAAAGTCATTGGCATAAATAAATCTCTTAAATAAGATTTTTAATACATTTTGCATAAAATATGTCTAGGATTAATTAAAAATATTTATTAGTATGAAATGTATGCTCTACTGTAAAATCTATGTATTTCATATTGTGCGCAATATTTTGTCGCGCGGTGTAGGTATTTGGAATACTTTTGGTAATGTAATTCGAGAGGGTAAAATGATAGTTCGCATTAATACTCCGACTGACTCCGTGCTCCAGCGTTATCGGATTCAGACGCCGCATCCGCGGGGCATAGTTCCCTCAGTGATGATGTGCCTGGGTCACTCTAGACGTTTCTGATGTCTCTGATGTACTTTCCCTTGTTGAATGGACATTGAGATACCGCGTGTGAATAAGAGCGATGAAAACTTCGTATTCCACCGTTACTTGGCAAAGTTCGCTGCTGATATCTTTGTCAAATAACATTCGACGGAACAGTGCGACGTTGGAACTTCTCTTGCCCCGGAATTAACTAGCAAATGTGAGAGAGCATAAACGAGTACACGTATGAATAGAATTTACTTTCGTGATCAGATGTTCTATGTAATTTTCTGTACACAGTGAGCAACTTTAACCGTTTGTGTTAGAATATTAGTTTGTAATTCGCGCCTAACCAGGATTATATGTAAACATTTAGCGACCGATTGCACGGTTTTTGTTTCGATGATTACATGTTTCTCCCCAATACGCCTGACCGCATCGTTCCCTATCTCGCACGAACACGTCGCGTAATCTAATTCAATCCGATACGGAATTTCACATTTGGTCATTAATATATACATATATGTAATATATGTATATACACGCATCAACTCCAACAGTTTGCACTCGAACCCATTTTAACTGTAAATTTAAAGTAACTTGGTTGGCTTACAGTATTTCCATTTTATGCGACGAAGTACATTTGATGCATATGAAATTGACTTTTGTGATTTATACCAACAGTTTTACTTTTAACAATTGTTTAAATCTAGATTTTGTTAGCGTAAACATTATTTTGGAACGTGATAGAACAATTTTAGTAGTGCCACAGAGTCACCACTCGAGTGCAAAGGTTTAATATTTGGACTGTCACAAAACTTTTACTTTATTCCTTTATAATTTTCTTCGTAAAAGGAGAACAAACATGGTCGATTGTTTTATGAAGGCGCTGTGTCTAGTAAATAATAGTATAAGTATTATTTGTTAAACAGTTTCCTCATTGTCTATAATAAATAGTAAATTCTATTATCTTTCTGTAAAATCTACAATAATTTAATGTTTGCACTTTTTGCTAATGCAATTAATTATAAGTAGGTTCATAGTTTAGTAATTCAATCAATTAATTATAAGTTCGATCATATTAGATTATTATGTTAAAGTTAATTATAGTGAAATATATGTATTATAATTATTATACAGGGTGGTCCACGTACCAACTTGTGCACCTTTTATAAGTTTCAAAATATGCGTTGCACAACAAAATGTTGTATACAAAAGTTGCTTGGTTCAAAAATGTACATTATGTAGTGCATTTATTTATCTTTTTTTTATAGTTGCAGGCTTCTCGTAGATTTGAAGGTCGATTTTGTTTTGTTTTTTTTTTAAATAGAATACTATACTTTCTATAGCAAAGTATGGAGAAATACCGAATTTCGAGTAAAAAATTACTGATCGTTATTAGCTTTAAACTTAATAATTTCACTTTACTTGATTTCAACTATTTAAGGTTGAATCTAGGACTTGACATTACGTGACGAAAACGTGACAAATTTCCTAAAATTAATATATGTTTATCTTTATTGGAAAAACAAATTACATTTTCAATATCAAGAAAATCTCTGCAATCGAAATATAAAAATAATACAGACAGTATGCAGTTAAATTCAGTTCTACGTTCTTATATTGTTAGTCATTGATTCATCCGATGTTCTCATCATTTTTAGCAGTCGGAAAACGAACGGTAAGGAAGGCGGTGACGAGACACATTTGACTTAAGCTAAGTTAGCGTACCTCAGACATTATGGAAAAAAGTTAAGTTTTGTTATCAAAACGCAAGGAAATCGATAAAAGATTTAATTTTCGAATAAAATTTCTTCTGATTAATTTTGACGAACGCGAATGAATTCGAATTAACATGTTTGCTGAATATGTTTCCAACGTTGACATAAATTACGAAACGAATATTTCTGCTAGAAAAAACGTAGCACGCTAGGTTTTCTAGATAGAGAGGACACAGGGCACGATTCTTGTTGAATTCTCCCGGTTCCAGTTGCTCTTATTGTCGGAAGAATTTCTGTCCGCTTTGCTTTCATGCCGTTCTGAGTCCCGAGAGTTAACGTTAACTCGAACGCGCCCAGCCAATTATTAATCATGTGGTGTTAGCAAACCTGCTGCTCATAGCCTGTGTGCAGTTAGACCTACGTATTCGGGTAAACCGTCTCTCCATGTACTCGTAACCTTGCAATTGCAATTGTAGTGTATCTTTGCTTGAAACGATTACATATCGCTTTATGCGGGTTTAAGACGAAATTAACCGTGGTTACCACAAATGCAGCAATCTTTCAAAAGTGACAGAATTAGGCTGTTGAGGTTTAAGCGAAACGAAAACTGGTTCCTTCAATTATTAACCAGCCTCTTTTATTTTTACATTTCTACGTTATATGTAATTTCATTTTAGCAAAGCTTCTGGACGAAGCAATCCTTAGAAACACAAAAACTTACGTTTATTAAAACGCAAAATCCTTGAATATTTAAATCTTTAAATAAATGAGTATATACTTATAAATGAGTATGTCACTTTTAAAATAAGCGGCTCATTTGTTTGCAGCATTTTTTTATACAGCGTGAACCATTTATGTATGTTGAGATTGTAGGAAATCTCGTAGACATGTAACTTAAAAAAAGAACAAACTTTAAATATTTCGAATGGGAAGTCAATTGACTCTGCCAGATTTTGTTTCGAAGGTCTTCTTGTTTTCTTCTTTATCGTAAACAAATATTTTTTATTTTGGAATCATACTCTACGTGAAAACATGTACAACTTTTGTTAGAAACATTTTTTTGTAACATATGACGTTCTTAAATGACAAGAAATACCTTTCAGAAGACAATTTGATCAGAAGAAAGAAAAAGTGACATAACCTTTACATAAACATGAAAGATCAGCTGAATATCTTAAAAAATATTGAACTTACAAAGTCAAGCAAAAATTTCACCAAAATTTGCTCCATGGACTTTTATAAATTTTATATGGTACTACGATACTAAGTTCAGTTTTCCGTTCCATATTTCAAATTGTGCTTGGCCTGTAAGAAATGCTTTTTAAAATGTAAACAAAAATAAATACGACAGTGTTTAACATCGAGAATCGGAAAGTAAATGAAACTCCGAAACACTTGTGTGAATTAAAGAAAAAAGATATCAATAGAGCCTGAACATTTGCGTTTGTTTAAAATCGATTTTCTTGAGAACTGTTTATTGGAATTGCAAAGGAAATTACAGATTCGCATTCAGCTCATAGAAACCTGCCCCAGTTGACCTATTTCAAGTTAGAAGTCCAGAAAAAAAAACAGTTAAAACTCCTACAGTGCAATTATTCATGGCATTGCGCGGTAGAGAGGAGTGCATCGTCAGTATAGTGCACGTAGAGGACTAGTTTCCCGAGGACGCGCTTCTCGCTAAACAAATCCGGTGTGAAAACACGAAATGCGAAGGTTCATGTTAAATTTATTTGAGCCGCGACTCATCCAAGTGTTACATTTGATTTTACAGCTCGCCGCGACCTACTCTTATCTTTTTACTTTTTCTCCATTTGATGACTCTTTTCTTCGTTATTCATTTCGAGAAGTTCGCAAAGTCGAGCTGTTATCAAAGAATCGTTCGCATCTACTTTCCTAATGTCTTGTATACATTCTTGCAAAAATCCTAGATAAATATTTAATTAATACTATTTCTAGTGACTTTTACATACGTATACCTATTTTTATCAAATTAATTTTATAATCATTACAGGTAACGTTGAAAATTTAGAAAACTTAGAATACAATATTGAATTGTTGTCCTTCGACTATCTTGACAAAAATAATATTCGAATGAAATTTTAAAAGGTGCCCTTTCACCTCTTTGGCAATAATGTTAAATGAAATTTTTTAAACGTGTCTTTTAATCTGATATATGATATTTAATCTGATAATCTGAAATATGTTTCTACATATGTTCCAAAATAATGCACTCAAGAACAAATTAAGGAAACAGTTAAATGGCTTCTTTGAAATATAATCGTAGAAAAGAATTATTTGTCATATAATTACCTAATTATTTGAAACAAATGTGAAAAATAACTATGTATCTATGTAATAATATATATATTTCGGTGCATTAATTTCTGTCAAAGGTACTTCTACATTCTTGATAGGGTCGCTACCAAGTCCATCGCGAATATGACTCTATCTGACAAATAAAATATTATAAAAAAACAAACCGAGAAGTACCATGAATGAAACTACCGCATGGGATACGTGCCAACTATCACGTTCTCAATTTTATAATCTGTTGCACATTCCAATTTCCCGAAGCTCCCGAGTGCCAGGGATAAACGAACCAAGCTCTATCGTGCTCTTTCTCTGTATGCTGACGAAAAGAAGGAGTGTTGCGTGCTCCGATGAAGACGTTTCCACATAATTAATCATCGTTCTAACACCGTGAATACACTTGTCAGGCTTGCTTACCTCGTTTAACGGTATCACGTGGTAATTAGTCATGATTAGACGGCAAATCTTCACGAAAATGATTACTTCATAAAATCTGAAACAAGTGTAATATTCGTTTCATCCGTTAAAAGATCCCTCGTAATAAATATGAAACAGAGATATTTGGATTTTTGTAGACATACCTGTTGTTACGTATTTTTTAAACTTGCATTTGTTGTAAAAATATTTGGATTTATTAAATGTATAGTATTAATAATACTACAGCGATGGGGCAGCTAGTAAGAGGAGGAATGTGAACACGAAGGTGTCTTCCTGTCGCATGAGGACTATACATGTATATATAATAATATGCAATACGATATATTTTATATTAATACTATATACTGCGACACTGCAAACAATGTAGTCAATATTTAAAATTTAATTATTTCCTATTACCAATCTGTTTTATTCCTATCACAATTCTTATTTATACTGTTAAGTAATTCGTTCAAATTATATCTGCTGATATAATACTGAATTTTTCTGAAATTTATAATTCAAAATTTTAATATTATACATATGCAATTATTATATATATACATATATACATATACAATTTTGAATTGATAATTAAAGACTACTGAGGAAATTCAAATTTAAACTTCAATTTCAAAATAATTTCGAACTGTTTATATTAATTTAATTATACTGTGAATAATATTGCAACACGAGTAATTTATGATAATAATACAGCGTAAAGTAATTGTTAATAGAGGTACACCTGAGTCAAATGGTATCATAAATATTCAATAACCCCTTAAATCCCATGCTCATGACGTATACGAGCATGGCTAACCGATAAAGTGTAAATTCGCGATCGCCATACCCTTCTCCCTACCCACCACAACATCCTCTTCCACGAAATTTATTATGGCGCCTGATTTGATATAAATTGCAATTTTTTTTTTGCAATGAAAGGCGACATCAAGGGAACCCCTCATTTCCTGATTGCGAGTGACTTTTGGGACACCTTGTAGTTTCATATTTTCTTCGCATATCTGGGCATATATGAATACCATAATTACTTACCCAACGATGCAAATATTGAAAAGGCGAACGTATTCGTATTAAGCTACTTTTAAGAGGAGATTTTAGAGGAGATTTTCATTATTAGATTGCGGATCATTATGCGAAATAAAAATTTTCTGTATCAATTTTAAGCAACAGAAAATGCACATTTATCTTAATAATGGAGACAAATAAAGAAATAGCGTGTTAACATTCTTAAATATATTTCGTTTTTAGACAATTTCACATTGAACTTCTTTATTTTTGTCATAAATAGATAAAGCCCGCAGTCTAGTTATCAAGAAGTTAATTTAGCATAAATATATTCAAAAACGCATCAAAAACAAATTAGAAATATCAGGCCATGATAACTGGTATAAATATATTTTTGAAGCATTAATAATTGGGACATTTACATTATTTCCATTTTTCTTTAATTTCCCAACAAATTAATCCTTTAGCGTTCTACAAATATCTAGTTGTTAACTAGAGGACTAAATGATATGAAATGCAAGAAGAAGTTCATTTTTTCGTAGATTTCAGCTGAAAATATACAGATATTGTAAAGACATTGTAGACAGGAAATTACGTGATTATTTCACTTTAAGATAATTGATCTTATAAATTTTATCTACATTTATATATTATATTTACATGAATAGATAAAAGATCACTAAAAACCTTCGAATTTTCAAGTGTAAAAGACGATATGTGTGCATAATCCACGATTCAGTGACATCCTGGAAGGAGATTCTAGCATCAGGACTTCCAGCTTCCGTTATGAAATAAATACGAACTCGTTGTCCGTGGTGGCAGGAAAACTAATTTAGGTAATGGGATACCGAGTTGCCTCGCGTTAGATCACAGAGTTGTCACGGGTTTCATTACGGAACTAATGTATTAAGATTTTCCTATTACCGAAAGCTACGAATGAAAAACCGCGGACAGTATTATAGAATTTTTCCGCTTTTGTTAAATGTATTCTTTAACTCGTACATAAACGACCTTAGTGTATACAGAAATCTAAAGCATCAATGTCTAATCCTCACAGTTTTCGTGCATTTAAGCCAATTATTACTTCGCCGAAACTTTAATTACACTTAAAACCTTTTTGAAGCGAACTATAATTTAGGAAACAAATGAATGCATTAATGTAAATGGGACATCCTGTGTAGTCAAGATTATTTGAATTGCCTCTTGTTTTATACATAGGAGTGAGAAAACTTTTAAATATTTCTCATACTCTCTCTCTCTCTCTCTCTCTCTCTCTTTCTCTTTTTCTCTCTATCCAAAAATACTTGGAATGATACTATCTATTTATTTTCGAGTTGAAGTTCATATCCAATATCTGTCATGTCGCTGAATAGCAGTTTTTAACAAGATACCATTTAATTGCAACTGATGTTACCTAACTAAATGTACAAACAGAAATTACACGTATCCATTCAAATAAAATATAATAACATACCTCATTTAGTTGACTTAAAGTCGTGTCTCGTATAAAACATTGTCGTACTTTCAACCATTTATGAGATACTTACTCGAATACCCTATATATTCTCTCATTTTTCTCGTGCATTCAGAATTTATAAATTGAAAACACGAAGTTCATTTTCATTTACAATCCCTTGGAAAATTATTTTACATTATCGAATTCCCTCGGACTGCGCCACGATTTCGAAAATATTTTTCAGCCAAACTGATTCCGTCACCGGAGACGATTTAAAAGAAAATGGCGGTCTTTTGTATTTTCGCGGTAAATTCCCGGTTGCTTCGGTTATAAAAGGAATTTCAAAGTCGATCGTCCCGGCAGCGAAGATAGACGGGAAAAGGAAAGAGATGAGAGGAGAAGAGAGAAAGAGAGAGGGGGGGGAGGGAAAGGGAGGGGGAGAGTAAGCCCGACTAGGTCCTCTGAAATAGAATGTGCAGAAGCGCCCATTAGCGACCTGTTTGTATACTCCAGCGCCTTGAAGAGCGCTCTTGCCGAGATACTTCATCTTCCGGTAAGGAGCTGACCTCGCCGAGCACGCGAGCTCCCATTGTCTCCGAAGTGAAGTGCGTCTTTGCTGGTCGGGAAAGAAAGAAGTTAATTCTATATGAACGTGTCTCTTTCGCGTTGTCACCACCTCCTTTCGTCGCTATCGGAATGCCGGCGGATTTTCCTCTTCCCCTTCAAAACACTTGAAAACGAACGACGCAAAGATACACGCCGACGTTAACCTGTCAAAGGGCCATTCCAGTCTAGAACTCGGTGTTTGGATATTTTCATTTTTAACCATTTGCTCTCGAAGCTATTCAACTGTAAATCTAAGATAATTTTTCTAGCTTTTAGTATTTCCATTTTACGTGACGAAATGCATTTTTATGCATATGAAATTGATTCTTCTGACTCATTCCAACAGTTTCACTTTTAATAATTTTTTTACATCTAATCATTGTTAATATAAACATTATTTTGGAACGTGATAGAACAATTTTACTGGCGTCTCAGAGTCACCACTTGAGTGCAAAGGGACTGTGCTCCAGCTCATTCAAGGAACTGTGCAACCTCTTGCATCGGTGTTTTCTATGTACAGGGTGAGTCTTGTAACAAGACGAAGTAAAGCAGCTCATAAAACATTTGTTGTATGAAAAAAAGTTTTAGGTATAAGTTTCTCTAATCAATACATAGTATTAGAATCAGTATTCTATTATTTTGCTTTCATATGAAGATACGAAAGTCACCTTCAGTTTTTTAAATGGAACACTTAAGATTTCCTCCTGGTTTCGGTTAAAGTGCTGAATTCTGCATAAAATAGTATTAGGTATATAGTTATTGAAATAAAAGCCCAATGCTATACGTCAACATGCTTGAGGACATACTTGATCGAATGCAATAAATGCAAACTTAATCAAAAGTGACAATACTTTATACAACGTTACGGGTAGAAAGAAAAATATTACTTTCGAGGTTAAAAAAGAATTAATTGACATAGTGATGTATTAAATGGTAATGGCTTCAAATTATACATATGTGATGAAATATGCATAATATAGTTACGAAACAGGTATAATATTATTATAAAAAGATTCAGAATTTTTGAGATAACTATAACGTTTCATTCAATGTGTGTCCCATTCATGGTGATATCCCGTATAATTTCACGACAACCTGTACATTCTGAAGCGTTACGTATTGTAGTAGGTGCAAATGTACTCGCATGCAGTTAACTAGAGCACTTGGCATTTGTGTCGCCTTGAACAAATTAACCCCGAAACGTTAAGGGCCGCACGTGGTGCCCTTAACGGTCGAATGAAAATTAATGCGACGTGTGAAACCCCTAGTTCCAAGCGCTCGTGCAGATTTGATGTTTTCTGGATAGGGAAGCGTAATCAGTCTCCACTTAGTTGGCCAACCCTTATACCACCCTTATACACGAACGTTAGTCGCTATTATTTCAATTATGCGACAACTGTAACGCCGCGATTACTGCTGTGTCCTTGTCTTCCCCGTCGAACTTCCGTCGCGTTTTTCCTTGACTTCTCCCTTTTACGCTCCATTTTACGCTCGCCATACGTTTCATACTAATTTACCGAACTGCTCTACTCGAGACTTTATCAGTAGATGCTTTATGGTTTAAGATCATGTGACAATTATTCGGAATTACCAGATTCATAGAGAAACGCGTTTAAAAGTACGACGATTTAAATTTGTGATAAGAAGCATGGACAATATGTTTTTTTTTATTCATACGTGAAAGTTCTATTGCTTTGAGTTGAGAAAATGCGAGTTTTACTCTTTTACTATTGCGAGTTTGTTATCGTGGTACTTCGTGTTAAAGCAGATGTATGTACGTATTTACTACTTTTGTAAAACTTTTAACAACATTCAAACTGTTCGTTTATTTTCCCTAGAATTGCGTTTTGCTTTATTTTACTTCGACGTGTTTTGCTTTGAACTGGGTCCACGAAGCATCAAGAGCAAATACTTTATATTACATTCTAACAGTAACAAATGTACGAGGTGGTCCACGCAATTTATGTACCTTCTATAATGTTCAAAATATGCACTGAACAATAAATTTCTCAAGACAAAAATTGTGTGTGATTTAAATTAATTAATTTCATTTAATAACTGAATTAATTTTCTTTATCTAAATTGTATATAGTTATTGTGTATTAAGTTTATATTAAACGTAACAGACACAACCAGTTATTTACAGTTTGTTGAATGACGCAATGTCGAAAAATATATAACATCCATGTAAAACGTAACTTTACGATAGATCCCACTCCTCACCAGCCAAGTTCCTATACGATGCACCATTTACTGATCAACAATATTCCCTTTTTCCACCAAAACTTATCCTGAACCAATCACCAAAAAACTGAGGTAATGGCGGACAGAATACGACAAAATCTATCATTACGAATCGCTAAACAATGCATTTGCTTCAAACATCAAACTCTCGCCTCGAACCGCTAACCAATGCATTTAATTCAACTATCAAAGTAACACTTCACATCGCTAACCATCGAAATCGCTCCTCAAATATCGCAAAGAACTCCATCATTCGTTGTTTTTGTCGAATTGGGGGTATATGGATTAAACAATTGCGGACGAGCCGAGGTCTGTTTCACCGCCGAGACCCACACTGATAGGAAAGCGTGGACGAGCCGATGTCTGTTTCACCATCGGGATCCACAGGAAAGGTACTCGTAGATGTGCCGACGTCTGTTTCACCGTCGGGGCCTACGAGCGGAATAAGGAGGAGGAAAACTTAGCCTTGTAACTCTTTAGTTGGTGTACCTCGAGCGGCAAAGATACACCGTGGTGGATATAATACTAGCAACTGGCAAAAAAGGATGTAAACGATGAATAAACTTGACTCTAAGTTTCGATATAGAAATACTAAAATATATTCTACAGAGAACTGAATCTATCACAAGTGTTGAAGTGTTGAAGTGTTGAAGTGTTAAAGTGTAACGCGATACCTAAATCCGGCATTCTCGGTTCTCATGTATTGAGAAATGCGGGCGTTCGTACAGCCTGACAGTTTTAATAAGAATTACACGTAGTCTATACCCTGCCGAATTTGCTTACGTACTGCCCGGTAAGGGAAGAAAACGGGCCCCTTTTATACCCCGAAATTTGATGGAATATGGCGGCCAGGGATGAGTCTCCCAGGTTTCGTGTGGCCAGATTTGTGGTATAAAAAATATGTGGCGTCTAGTATCTAATGCAGGGGACGCTCTGTTTATGGGAAATTTCTGGCAGCGGCCTAGAAATCGTGAAAGGGGAGATAAAATGTTCGTATTGTTGCACGGAGACAGATTTTTAAGAAACGGTGGGAAAGGTCCGTATGTAACATACAAACAACAAAATTTCGGCTGAGAACGTAGCAATTATTTATAACTGAAAACATATGAATAAAAATAACAATTCTTAATGACTCTCCTCACGTTTATTATAACTGGACTGCGGAATTTATGCATTTATGGCGAAATCCTGAAGTATTAAATTCCGAAGCATAAGAAGAATTTAACAATATTGTTATACTATTTCTAACTTCTTAAAATTATTATCAGAAGCAATTTATCGTAACTTAGTTCCTATTGGTTACAATTGTCCCAAGAAATTTTTATTTTACACAAAGATCTGCAGTCTAATTAGACCAGTTATGGTACATGCATTTAATGCGTGATCTGTCGTTATAAAACACGGGAGCCGATGTTACTCAACTGTATCGAAGAAAAACAAAACAAAATCACACGGTGTGCTATCTTTTTGTCGCGTAGCGTCGATCGGCGTCCAACAGCGTTTAGGTGAAGGCGTGTGAACGACGGCTAATTTCGCCTTGTAACCTAGTAACGGGCCACGTGTAAAGCATCAAAACGACCCTTGACGGGTGCCGAGGGCAAGATTGAAAGCCACACGATCCCTATATATAAATTTCCGACGAGACCGTAAGGGGGATGGGAGAGGGAGAACCTGCGTGAAAATGAACGAAAAAAAGAAATCGCGTCCCCTGGAAGCGGCACGCGAGGCCCGAGCCACGCCATTACAGTTTGCAAAACACTCGATACTCACGCGAGCTGATCCTTTTGCGCGTGTAATCCAATTTCCTCGTTTAACCCGGCATGGAAATTACGAAATTCCTCGGCGCAAATAACTACCCCCCGAAGTCGGTCAAACCGGCCAGAATATTTTTCCAAACGTCTCTGCTTTCATTTTCAGCATGCAATTTAGACCGGCTATTTTTAGAGCACGTGTATGTATGCAAATCCATCGAGAATTTCGCCAGCGCCATATCTCATTTGCCAAGCATTTATCAAAAATGTTTTGCTTGCCGACAGCGAGACTTTCCGTGAATACGAAATCATTCAATCGAAGGAATTCTTACGTTTATTATTGCGTATTATTGTTAAAAATGTAAAAAATCAAAGTATTGTTGTCGTTTGTTGTTCCTTATTGTTTATAGCTTTTCGTTCGTCACTCGTCATTTGTCGTTTGTTATTTGTTGTTGTTTGTTATTTTTTTTTCTCTTTGCTGTCATTTGTTATCGTTTATCACTTGCTGACGTTTGTCACTTATCGTTTGCTGCCATTTGCTGTTATTTATTATCGTTACTCACCATTTGTTGTTATTCTTATCGTTTGTCGATTGTTGTCGTTTATCGTCGTCTGTCGCAATTTATTGTCATTTTTCGTTGGTTTTTATTCATTTGTCGTTTACCATTTAGCAATTGTACAATGGCGAATCTTGAAGAATAATTTCCTGTAAAACAGTCAATTGCTTAATTAATTTTTCTATAAAATAATAATTCTTTCGTGCTAGGTTCATCATAGAATGCTATAATTTTTAACAATTGCATATAAAATTTAACTTTGATATACATACATAAGTCATACATAAGTTTATTTAAGAGTATAGTAATAAATAAAGCAAGTTTTAAAATCCAACTTCCAGGTGAATGTCATAATTCTTTCCGTAAAGTAATATAGTTATAATCATCAATTCTAAGTTGGTAACTTCATACTTTAATATATTAATGTGTGACATGTGTGGAATTGTAAATTTTTATATGTGAGAATGTGCGATGTGTAAACCTGCGGTGCAAGTGTTGTTCTTTTTAGTCTGTAAGAGAACATAATAACAGAGTAACACGTGCCCGTCTCTATCCAACAATATAAGTAATAACAAAAACATATCACATCTCTTAAATAAAACAACATCAAATCTTATCACTTTCAACTCAATGAAATGATCAACAGAGCAAATGAATCTCTCACATATGCGCACTGTATCATTTGTACACGTATACGTATGTATAACAAAATTAACTAAAACTATGAACTTATTATATTATAAATATCGATGCTTAAAAAATAGAATTAATTTTGGCATCGCCTATGCAACGTTGATGCTTCATTGATAATTGAGATCCTTTAAATTAAAATGTATTATAATTAGTCTTTGGAATGAATAAATAAATTGGCGCTCTTCTGTAAATGACTGGTAAATCGATTGCTAAACTGCAGAAACTAAAATATCGAGTGTGCTTCTTCGGGCGCATCGGGTATTGACGAGTTAGTAATTAAACGCGTTTTCTACTTCCTCAGGGAACGTATCGATACGTTTTTAACAACGTTTAAGAACTGACTCCGTTATAAGCATCATTACATTCAACAGATTCAATTTAATAAATGACTTTCCATGCAATCAAGAATATTTTCTAAAAATTGATTTTACTTTTGCAAAAGTACTGTGATATTTATAATAACTTTAAATGACGAAACTGATTGAAAACACTACAAATAATGTAAACTTTAAGACTTCATCTTCGAAAAATATTGAAATTGTTTCTTTTTTCTAAATTTTCAAATTAATTTATCTATTCGAGAAATATATATCAATTTTTTGTTGGGAAACAATTCTTAGAAAAAAAAGATATATATGTATATTTATACAACGACTGTGCTAATTTCGTAAAGCATGCTTCTTTAAGGTTATTTCAAGGCCATCTAATTTTTTTTATCATAAACCTAAATTTTTCATTTTGGAACCATATTCTGAACAAAATGATGCACAACTTCTGTTGTCATATTCAACAAAACATATTCATTGAACATGAAATTAATTATGTTCGAAAACAAATCAAAGCCACACTAATTGGTTACCCCACAATGACCTGATGCACTACCCCATTTTGTGATTTCTTCTAAGTTTGATTCATTGGTTTCAATTTGTTTTGCTTTGACATTGTGATTTTGCAGACATTTGAGTATTTTTGAAGTGAACGAAATATTTGAACAAAAATTGAATTTGACAGAATGAGAGATGTAAAAATATTGACGAACGAAAATATTGATGACTTCTAAAAAAAATATCTGCTCCTGTTATTGGAGAATTTTTATTTTTACAGCTTAGAAATATTACTTGATGCAAAATTTTTGTATTCAAACATTTATTTTTCTGTATTTTCATTGGAATTTTTTAAAAATGTTCCGTAACGACTGCTATAAATTTTTCCCACTACTGGAATAAATACTAAATGAAACTTTCACTTTCTTCACTGCCTAAATAACAAATTTGAAGGCCGATGACGTATGTAACATTTAATTTTCGTTGCATATACAATAATTTATGTGAAATTGTCTTCGAAAATCTATTATACAGACCTCTTATCTACTTTTTCCAGATGATTTTGTTATGCATCAAGGAATATCCAAGATATTATAATAATAAAATATGTAAAACGGGTGAAATGTTATAGCCAACCTCGACTCTGGGTTGATTGTAACACAGCATAATATTTTTTATATGCCCAGTCATTACAGCCACAACATTGGACCCATTTTTCGTTAAATTTGCTTCTGCTATAAAGTTCCTAACCATCTTCATATGCTTTTCTATCCATAGTTCCTTTATTAGTTTATCGAGTTTTTGTATGAGGCATTTTAGTTTAATTGTGATATTAAATTATAAATTTGTTAAATTTAGTAGATAACTTACTAAATATAGGAATTTAGTGAAATTATAATATAAAGAAAATTAAGTGTAGAAATCTCTTATAATTTTATAATTGACACTCATTGTCGATGTTACAAACATTTTTTACTGCATTTTCAAATTTTAATTAAAAATTGTTATTTATAGCGTGCTTATTTCTAGAAAATAACTATCGGTATTTCTTTAGGACATATGAAATTAAAGATTGAAAACAAGACGGATGAATATATTTGCTAGAAAGGCACTTATATCACAATTTTAAAGCAGTAGAGTAAGTTACTTTTTAGGTATCTTTCTTATGCAGATGTGTTAGGTAAACCAAACAGTAATCAAAATCCTTTTTGTTGATGAAAAACATTCATTTATTAAAGAAATCCTACATTTTAATCAAAAAAATAATTTCGATTATATTTTAACACTTTTTGCCAACGTATAAGCAGTTGTCCTTCGATTTTGCATTTAATAACTTTTCCAAGTGCGTTTTCACTTCTTCAACATTGTTAAAATTTTTATCTCTTAATGTACGCTCTAACGATCTGAATAGGTAGTAATCCGACGGCGCGAGATCTGGTGAATAAGGTATAGCACTTCTCATCTCCAGTTATAATTCGTCGCAAAAACGGGACGGTTTCATACCGAGACAAAAGAGTCGCGCAGATTATACGCCTTTGATCGATCATCGTTTCTGCCAATTCATGAGGAATCCAAATTCCTTGCCTATACACTTTTCCTAGGTGATGAAGATGGCCCTGAACTGAAGACCGTGGACAGCCGATCTTTAGTGATAATTTCCTAATAATTTGACGAGGATATGAATCCACCATTGCCCTCAGGATATCATCATCTAATTTTTGAGGTTGTCCCTTTCGTTCAACATCCTCGAGATTCCTGTTTCCATCTTGAATCTTTTTAAACCATCTATGACGCTTGTTTAATATCAGAACATCGCCGTAAGTGTCGTTAATTTTGGTCATTGCTTTGTTTGCCTTCAATCCTTGATCGAACAAAAATAGCATACAGTAACGTAAATGTTCTTCTTTTATTGTTGGCCTTGACATCTTTTCTGCTTACTAGAACAAAAATCTTTTAACCGAAAAATAGAATTTATAACAAAGCTAGAACGCAGCAACAAAACTTACGTGTTTACTGGATCCGTGTCTCCACACAATCTGAATTGTGTAATAACATCTATCATATATTTTGAGATACTTAACGTGTTACATCTGCTTCCGCGTTACAAATGTCATCCTCGTTTCCCCTAGCATTGCATTGTATGATTGTTACCATCCATAAAGTAAATTCAAAACCTAAATACTCCTTTCATTTCGTAGATCAAAAATGCCAGAGCGGTATTGGTTTTTATGGTTTAGCACCGACTGTATTCTTGTCGCTTCGTATAGAATACAGGAAAAAATTAATTCCTCGGTTATATGAATATTGTACAGGAATGGAAGTGACACCAGGCTTGCAAGAAAATCAAATCCGAAAGGACCTCGTGAATTATTCGACGGCGTCTGTGTTGCAGTCGATATGCCTTTATAAATGATTCTACGTATCCTTTGATAAAAGTTTAAGAAAAAGACGGAGACGGCGCGGCCCGCTTTGTCTCGAAAGATCTGCGATTTTCCAAGGGAGAACTCCTGCCCAGCGAGTATTTTCCTTAGGAGATCTTCGTTCCCCGGTGAAATTCCAATCCCGGTGAATGTTCACGTGCATTTATCTGCAGCCGTTCACACCCATTCAATAGAAACTTCATTGTCTTCCCGGTTGCTCTTCCATTTTTCCATTTTTCTGAGGTAGGGAAGACCTTTCGACGTTGCATGAAAACATCGTTATCTTTCTTGTTTCTTTATTTATTCGTCTATTCATTAATGTATTAGTTCTTAAAGCTTCTGATTAATCTAGTAGATATTATTTAACTCTTTGAGGCACAGAATTTCCGAGAATAAATAGACCCATGTTGAATACAAATTTTGTAGCGTTTTTAATTAAACGAAAATGTTTATATTTTTATTGAAAGCATATGAAAGTATAAAAAAATAATAATTCAACTGAATTTGTTGTTATAGTATGAGATTTAAATAATACCACCGTGTCACGTGGGTTCAGTACTACGAGGTGGGTCTAAAAATGTGCCACCATGCATTAACGTATATCAAACAAGGGGGACATTTTTAATCCCACCATGCTCCAAACAGTTAAGGAAAATCGTATTTAAAAAACAACCCATCGCATTCTACTTCGAAATTCCAATTGGAATACAATCATAAAATATTAAGTAATTGAATTGCATCAATTACGATATTATTAAATAAAAATTACGAATTAAAAAATGATACATTAATACATAATGTATTAATATATATGTATTTCAATTACATTGTATTTTGATTGTCCTGTATTTCAATGTACAATGTAACTCGAATACAAGTGATTAACATAAGTAGCAATTGAATTAACTAAAAAGTTTGAATTTTTATGTTATTGCAACACAATATTATTAAAATATAATTGAATTAACAGTAATAATTGAATTACCTCTCAAGCACTGGAAGAAGGTAACGTGTGTCGTTTCATGATAAGATAATATAAAGAAAAAGAAATATAGCAAATAAATCAAATAAATATAGTGCAGAAAAAAAATTTTAAACTAAACTTATATACAGGGTGTCCCGCGATAGGTACCGTTTAATGTAACTCCTGAACCATACTTGAATGGCATTGTGACAGAAAAGGAAGTTTATCTTTATTTTTTCCAGGCTAATCCAAGATCACTTCGCATTTCTTAAATGTAGTGCCATATTTTTGTTTCAATATTATGAAAACACAGAAAAAAGGGTCCAGTGTAGCTCATCCTCTCCAGTATAGTTGTAATCCAAGGTTCTAACAACTTATAATACAGGATAATATAGGTTATGATAATATAATGATATTATATTTGTATTATAAATCTTATGCCAGAATATTAATCGACTAATATATTAATTTCTTCATGTAGAATTTGCTCCTGTTAACAATTTTTTATGAAACGTTGTCCCCGAATTCTATAAGTTCTTTTAGAAATGTGGCATGCTTACAGATTGTAATATAAATATGATATAAAAAAATAATAATATTATAATAATAAATAAAATTTAGAATAGGAATTGTAATAATAAAACTCTTTCTGATCTGTCTTCTACGAAAAAGTAATTTATAACCTTGACACAAACATCCAATAATAAAGTAATCCTTGCTAAAGTAATACAGGTTTCCTAACTACATATATGAAGTACTTTATCTTGCCATAGATGTATAATTTCATAACCTTAATATATATATACTTGAATGTACTTCCATTAATTTTTATAAAATTAAAAAAAATATTCCAATGTGACGCTTGGTAGCTGAGGAAACCAAGATCCTATAATTTACTGAAGTGGTGACTAGATTTTATATAGAGTGGGTCGCATTAATATTCGGGCACCATCGTATTTGAGAAATTTTTACTCCGTATCTTTGCTGTTTGTTGAGTTAATGAATTTATAGGTTTTTAATAAGTCAGAACACTTACTTTAGATTCTACAAACATAAGTTTTATTTACATAATTTGTATAGTTTTATACTGAAGACTTGTAATAGACTAAACTTGTTATATTATATTAACTTTACTCGCAATTCAGTGTACAAATTATTTCATTCCATTTCCCAGTTCGAGTCAGTTGTTGGTAGCGATCCCACAAAGATACACCTTTGCCGCTCGTGGTGTATCGATCAATATTTCTTTTGAAGTCACGAGGCCAATTAGAAGCAAACCAAAAACCCATTACCCTATCAGTGGCGACCCGGTGATGAAATAGGCATCGGCCAGTCCACGAAAATCTATCCCCAGTGGCGACCCGTTGATGAAATAGGCAACGGTCAGTCCACGACATTTCCTACTAGTGGCGACCCGGTGATGAAATAGGCATCGGCCAGTCCACGAAACCATTTACCTTTACACCCAGTGGCGACCCGTTGATGAAATAGGCAACGGCTAGTCCACGCATTCCTTTCAAAATATTCGCAAAACTCATTTACCTCCGGCCACGTGTGCAAACTCATGGGCCTTACGGGCCCTCGGCTCGTAACACAATATTTAGTAATTAAAAATGTTGTAAATTTTAGTATAGTATTTTTTTAAGATAAAATATTTAGAACAAGAATTCCATGTTGCCCGCGATTCGAGGATCAACTAAAGAGGAGAGTTTCTTCTTGGTATCTTGAGACTCTAGACGCAGCACATTTTAACTATTTAACCTAACCGCTGTATGCGACTAACCGTGCAAAAATCAGCTAAAACTGGATTTCTCAAACTTATCCAGGTACTCGACATTTGTCAAAATGTTCCCGCACCCAACAACTTGGGAATAGAGCATTTGAATCCTGATATGTTTTGAGAACGATCCGAGTGTTCATGTTCATGGGAACACATGGCAGCAGCTCCTAAAAAGATAAGGAAAACAAGTCGCGACTCGGGCAGCATGAAAATCGTTGAAGGATAGCAGCTGTTGGAAGATTTCAGGAGTCGTCCCCAGTAGATTTGAAACGGCGAGGTGAAATTGGGACGGACACCTGTGCAGAAAAACCATCGAGCATGTGTGCATTCCACTGTCCCGTCGTTTCTCTCTACAGCTGATCCTCTGTCTCCTCGATCGCTTCCTCGAGCTTTCTCCCTTTTCTTTCCCTGCCTTTCCTTTCCTGCCTAGGTCACTCGCTCCGCTCTATAGCGGACAGGTATCGACCCGACCGACTCTATAAATAGACACGCGGGTCGTCGTCGGTATTTAGCATTTCACAACGAACTACTTACTTACTTGTGTGCGGTCTGCGTGCACCGATGCACCGGCCATCAGGTGTTTAAGAGTCGACTTACCTAACACCTTGCAAATAAGCCGATTTTTAAGAATTTTTTTCTAGGTGAACTGTGTAGTGTTACATTGCTATATAGGATGTTTACAAATAAATACTGTTTGTTCTTTCAAATGGACTTCTGTTATAGAAATTTTTGTCCTCGTTTCTGTTTCAATTTCGCTGTTTCAAAAATTTTAAAAATTCAATTTCTAAAGTTCGATTTCAAAACTTTAAAATATCAGAAATTTAATTTCGAAACTTCAATGTTAGATAATTCAAGGTTGAAATATCGACCTCTAAAAATTCAAAATAAAAATTTCAATATTGAAATATTCAATTTAAATAAGTGTAGTATTCTATACAACCATGAGTCAAACGTAGGAAACGAAGGCCATCTAAGATAATAATAAATATCGTCAAAGTTATTATTATATTCTCCTATTATGAGACGAAAGAGCGTAACGTTTATATTTTTATAAATGCTTTATAAATCGTCATATTAGGGCAACTCGAACCGTTATTGGCATCATAAAGGTGCTTCTATGTGAAATTATTAAATAAATTTCTATAATTATGCACATATTTATTCGCATAAAATTTGAATAGTTTTACATGTTTATCGTCTTTACAAGGGAATACATAATCAACCTCCTTTTATACTCGATGGAGTTCTATTAATGAGATTACTATTTTGAAGTTATTAAATGCAAATAGTCTGAGATAAATTTAGCATAAATCAAGTCGAGAAAAACAGATCTTGTATTGAATAATTTGAATCACATGTGTTCTAAGTACTAACTAAAAATACTGATTATAAAAATTAGTTTTTCGTAGGAAGGCTGTCGCAAAAATCAATATTTTTATTTATTTTACTCTTCAACTTATTAATATTTTACAATTTTGTACATATTTTAAATGAAAGGGACAATAAATTGTTAATGCTTGAAATTAAGTTTTTATTGTTTTTGTTTTTACCAAACTTTCTGTCATCAAGTTTCCTAAGCTAATTTGATCGAAATTAAATAATTTTCTATACCAAGAAATATAATCACGGATAGCACGAAGCACGTCAAAATATATAATTGCTTTTAAAGAAGACAAGGGATCTCGTCATATAATACGTTATACTTATCTATTTACATATATGACGCATCTCGAAACAGTGACTAATCTTTGAAGATTTACCCCATATGTATAAATTATTTATTTTATATTTTACTAGAATAAGGCAATAATAAATAATACAGGGTATGATTTGAGTAGTAGAAATTCAATTATTAGGCTAACTTGCTTACAAGGACAACTCACCTCAAAGTTCAAAAAGTTACATTACATAACATCATTACTATATCGTGGATCTGTACACAAAATAGAAATGATTGTCAATACTTTCTGGAAACTGGAGCTAAATCAAAAGTAATTTTTGCTCTTAATAATTTTCTTTATTACAAAATAACAAATTTACATACCTGGACTTTTCTAACGACTCCACCTTTCTGTTTCGCCTACTTATTTTTCTCGTAAAAAAATAAATTTTTCTACTCTCTTATTACAAAGCATCACATTTTTAAACAAATCTTAATTTTTAATTGCGATACCCATAACACTAGTTTATAAATTAGATTTTATTTAACAACTAAAACATACAACATGATCTCGAGTTCTCGCGAGTTCTTTTCAATGATTTCTATTCGAACTCTTTCGAATACTTCCGCATTCTTTCGAATTATTTCGTATTATTCCAAATTCTTTCAAATTTTCTTGAATCCTTTCGAAAACATTCGAATACTTTTGAATACCTTCGAATTTTTTCGTATTCATTCAATATTTTTCGAATTCTTTGGAACACTTTCAATTACTTTCAAATTTATTTGAAATCATTAATGTTCTTTCGAATTCTTTTCAATTTTTTGGAATCATCATAAATTCCCTCAAATATAAGTTTTATGAATTTTTGTTAATGTACATCTGTTGTATAATAAATATTATGATGAAATTTCAAATTACAAATTTTCAAATGAAAATGTCGAAAGCTTCTCTTCTTCAAACAGTTAACTTGGTCACACTGATTCTACGCGATGTTTGTCAGAAAAATTGCGCAGCTCGCAAATAAAATTTCACGGACAGTTCACAAACGTGGTTTCCGGTTTGCTAATCGTCCAGCACTCTAATCAACTAATTTCCAACTAGCGCACAGCATGGACCACATGTTGCTCGCGTGTCGATATTGCAGAAGGAACAATTTCAGGAGCAGCTAACACCGCCGTCGTAAATACAACAGCGGGCGGACAATGGAGTTAACGTGCAGCAAATTCATTCGTCCCGCATGCAATTTTACTTTGGGTAACTAGTACATCTGGTTACGTTACTGCTGCCGGGTAAATTGGTTAAGACCCGAGGGGATAATCCTTTAGCTTCTGTAATAATCAGCTTTGTTAACCGTTTCTGTTAAAGGGTGACGTAAACGCCACTTGTGACTGGTAAATATAGAATATAGAAATTTACAATAACGACGGCCAGCGTAACCAAGAATTTAAACGAATTCGACAAAATTCGAAAGAATTTACAAGAATTCGAAAAAATGCAAGAGAATTCGAAAGTATTTAAAAGAATTCGAAAAAATGCAAGAGAATTCGGAAGTGTTTAGAAGAATTCGAAAAAATGCAAGAGAATATGAAAGAATTCGAACGAACTTTAATGAATTCAAGAAAATATACGAATTTTCGACATTTTTGTAGATTTCGTGAGGTCAGGTAGATATAATTCTAATATTATCCTCTTGTGGAAAATAATTAGCTAAAAATCGCTGGATCCTAATGATGAGTTCAAATGATTTATTCAATTTAATTTGTTACTAGAAGTATGTATCACAGGACATATTCATTGCTTATGAAGAAAACAACGATGAAACAGTTTAAAACCATCAAATGAAACCAACTTTATGCCCTATTTACCAATATCAAGACGAAAATCGATTTCTGAGTTATGCTAATGAATAAACCGCACGAACCTTTTCCGATAGCTAATATTACGGAGAATATTTGGTAAATATTATGAAATTATTTATATTTAAATTTCCTGCATTACATAATTCCTCCGCGCTCACTCTTTTCAACTGATTTTGTTTCGTTTTTAAATTATGCATGCATAGTAATCACTAGACTGAATTTAACTTTATGGAAAAATTAAATAGGTCGAATATAAGAGAATAAATGTACGGAAAAAATTAACAATGTTGCTGGATTATTTTCGATATTTTCAATCGATTTAAAATGTTATAAGTGAAAATACATTTTCAATTAACTGTTGTTCATTGCAATCGAGGTAGAGTACTTTTATTTCACTTTTTCGGAAATAAAAGGAAAAATCATAAAGTTATTTCGTTTATATTAAATTTATGCAGAGATTTTAATCTTCCGATTTGATTGCTCGTGTATAATAACTTTTTGAAAATTAGTTTATAATAAATATATCACTTATAAATAACGGTAAATTTAAAAAGTTCAATGAAATTCTGTATACGCATGATAAATATTATTGTTACACTTTCGCATTTATACAGAATCTGGCAAAATATAAGAAATTTTCAAAGGAGAATCTATAATTTCTGTCATATGTTTGTGCGCTGCGTAAGTCTGTAATACTAGAGGCATTTGGTATTCCAACGCGGTCCTACGATTCGCAAACCGGGGAGTACAGCTACAAAATTATAGTTTCACAAAGCACATGAATCTTCTTTCGACAGCGATGCAATGTTTACAGAAGTTCGAACTTATAATCGATTCGATCGTCGCACCGCTTTTGAAATAAACCTTTCAAATAAACTTCTGATGGAATGTTTATTAAAGGTTTTCCTTAATTATTACCTGCGTCGTTTTCTTATTGTGTCATCTCATTAAATAGTTTTCACATTATTTTTACTAACAAGATCATATAACACTTTTCAAAATTTTTAACTAATACTTTTTGTACCGAAAGGGGCCGGAAACGCCATTGTAATAGCTTAATTAAATACTATTCCTACCAAAAGTTTCGAAAGACGCTTTTAAAAATTTTAATGTAGAACTATCTATACTCATGAACTCGAAAGGTACCATTTGAAATATTAATCCAGAATCGTTCTCCAAGTACAATCATTTTTTCGCAATCAATTTTTCTACTTTTCCTGGACTGATTGTAAAATTTATTTTTTTTAAATTTTTAACTTTTATACGTAAAAATTTTCTTGTACTTTATTACAATAAGGTAATAATAAGTAATATAGAATGTGAATCAGGTAGTAGAAGTTCAATGATTAGGCCAATATGGAATTAAAAATTAATTTTATAGAAGTAGGAAGAAAAATTAAATATTATGAATAAAGAAGATGCAGATAAAAATCAAATTGTTTTAACATTTTGATATTTTTTATTATCTTCACAATATTTATATTTTTTTATATTTATATCTACATTTACGTTTAACTATTTTATAAATATTTATTTTAAGAAAGTCGAAATTTTCTACGTATTTTGTGGACATATAAAATAATTACTATTCAATGTATAATTATTTTGTTTCTCATTCTCATTAGTGAAGCAAATTCAATTTTATTTCAATTATTGGTGCTTGGAAATCATTTACAAATATGTGAAGATATACAAAATTCTGCATTAACATCTCACGGGACGTAGCAAGATTGCTAATAAATACAACAATTCCAATATTAAAAACTTTCGTTTCCTATTATCTATATTAATACATCCTGATACTAATGACACTAAACTTTATTCACAACACACTAAATTCTATTTAAATAGAATAATTGTTTCCAACGTTGTATTACATTGCATTTAGATATTATTTTTATTTATATTTTATACCTTATATTTTCTACCTCTTTCCAAAACAGTTAAGACTTACTTATGAAATATTCATCGAGGTACGTTGTTATTCTACTTTCGGATCTCTGACCTTTATCACGGAAAGAATTTTTTGGCGAGAAAAACAAGTAATAATCAGATGGGGTAAGATCTGAGGTATACGGAGGATCAGCTAGAACGTCCCACTGAAACTGTAAGTTTCTGTCTTACGGCCAACGCAACATGCGATCTTGCATTGTCGCGATAAAAAACGACACCTCGTTGGTTAGCCAATTCTGACCGTTTTTCGGCTGTGACAGCTTTCAATTTATCGAGTTGATTGCAGTATTTTGCAGAATTGATCGCTTCATCTTTTGGAAAGAGCTCGTAGTACACCTTTCCAGTCCCAACAAATACGCAAAAGAACTTTCTTCAGAAGTCTTGGCTTCGCAACAGTTGAAAGTCGATTTTCGTGACAAGCCTCTTTAAAAAAAGATTTGTTTCATGTCGCTGTTACGTACGGAAATTACTCCCGTCGTTTTTTTTTTGCTTCTTCTTGAGGGTTTACGCTAGCTAACGTCGGCCGGGAACACGGCCCTACGATCCAAATACAAAAATGTTTAGTCTTCTGATGGGCGCCAGTCTAAGGGTTGGGGACCATCTGAGTCACGGTATCATCCGCGGGATGATCTGGTCACGTAGCCACCCCCCCCCCTCTCCCGCCAAACTTTCCAGTTCAGCCGAATATAAAAGGGCCAAGATTTTTCTTCTCATCGGGTAATTTCAAGTCAAATCGCGACGACGAGACGTAGCGAGATCGAGCCGAGTTCTCCTTCGAGCAAATAGTGACCGAGTACGTATACGAGGTTGTTACCCCCGCCGACTTGGTGCGTAAACCAGGGAGCGTGTCTTAGGACCATCGCGAATCACATACTACACTTACGCACTTGTAACAGATTGAAGTTGTTAGATTATATTAGTTTTTCACTTTCAACTCAGTGTACAAGTTATTTCATTCCCATTTCCTAGTTCGAGTCAGTTGTTGGTAACGATCTCACATAGATACACCTTTACCGCTCGAGGTGTATCAAGTAATATTTCTTTGAAGTTACGAGGCAAAATTAGAGTCAATCCAAAACCCCATTACCCTTACTCAGGTGGCGACCCGTTGATGAAATAGACATCGGCCAGTCCACGCAACCCTTTCCTACTAGTGGCGACCCGGTGATGAAATAGGCATCGACCAGTCCCCGCATTCCCTTCTAAATATCCGCAAAACACATTTACCTCCGGCCACGTGTGCAAACTGGCCCTCGGCTCGTAACATCGCTGAAGAAGCAAATCGCACGTAGAAACGGGTTGATAAAGGTCGGTCTCCGTGAACTGATCAAGTGATTATATACCGTTGTCCTGGGAATATTAGTGGCGTCCACTATCTCGTGCACATTATATCTCGTGGTCGTACATAGCGCGGTGCGGAAAAAACTTATGGGACACCCTAATATTAACATTATTGAAATAGAGACAGGGTTAGGTAGCTTTCGCCAAAAGAATCCATCTGCTGTCGAGTAGCGGAAGTAGTAATCACAAAATTGATATCAAAAGAATGTATGATTACAAGATGTGATAATCTTCGTCAAGAGACGATATGCGTTCTCGCTAGAATCGATGACCGGGATGTTTAGGTTTAATCTGTTAGCTGCATACGACGTGTAAACACGTCATAAGGAAATGGCAATTTTACATTTTATAATGAATATACTTCTCTTACGATTTATGTCAAAATGCTTATAGTAATATATTCGTTCTTGCACGCTTCAGAATAATTCTAGAACAATTACCAAGAAAACTACAAACAGTATAATTGTATTAATTATAATATCGAAGCAGTTAAGTGGTTAAGACGAAGCGCGTTCGGAGATCACTGAAGTTTTCGTTTAGGTTATAGGTCGATGTGTAGTCAAGCTATTCGACGGGGAGTCACTCTTCATCGTGCTCGTGTCGTGATTAGTCGTCTAACTTGAATACGACCCGTTTTTACCTTCACGTTCTTTTATGTATCTTTCTGTCAATATGTTATTTGTTAAATAGTTGCGTCATTTTTAAATAATATGACTACAGATATATAATTAAATATGCATATTCAAATTAAACGTATCCAAAACTTGCTTGAATCTATCACGAGCCAGTTATTCACCCTTAACAACCTCTCCAAGGATGATTTTTCGAAGACATTCCATCCATCCATACAGCTTCCACACGGGAACTAGAAACAATACCGCAAAATGTGCTAAATCATGTATCTGAATCCCTTTCGAATCATTGTAACAAATGTATTGAATGGAGAAGAGATTACTTTGAATAAAACATCAAATTTTGTATTTTGTTTCTATCGTGTTTTAGTGGCGCATCCTTAAAAATTAATCATCGCACAATGTACATCAAGAAGTTGATTTTCCGTCCATAATCTATTTTTGTTACTGCTACTCGAAATGGGAAGTGTCCAGCCACTACCACACACATCGTAGATAATTGCAGCAAGGGCGGGCGATCGATTTATCCTTTGGCAAACTGCGCATCGTGTTTTTCATTTAACGTTTGCTCGCCGCGCGGCTCTGAATATTTAATAATTTTCAATTAACCCGTTCCGTAAGTTAATAAAACTTTTCTCATCTGCATTCGGGGGCATAAAAGGCGCTGGAAGTCACCGAGGAACCGGCTCTCCTCGTCGTGAATAAACCGCATTTAACCCCTTTTCGTGCAGCATATACTCGGGGAACCGATTGATCTAACCATTGCTATTGTGGTCGTCATAATACTAGTTGTCATATCTAAGTTGGCCAGCTTGGATTCCTTGCTTGTTATTGATAATTCGACTGCGGATTTTCCTGGCACATAATGATTGTTCGTATATGTTGAAAATAAGCTGGGAAATTCATTCCACCATTTCCTATGAAAGTCTGTATAATTCCAATAGTTTTGGAATAAGTGGTACTGTTTTCACTTACTGCAACATCTGCGATTATTAACGTTATATTAACTGTTATTAAATACGTTATTATATACATTAATATTATTAAATACATTATTATTACATGCACAGTAATGCATCAGACAGAGATCCATTAATATTCAGCGATCCGCCAGGTCTTAATTCGAGAAAATTCTTTTATTGAACTTCATTATTGAATTCCGCTAACAGATATGTATTCAATGATTAATGTAGGTATTTCTGCGCGTCTGGTTTTTAAAATAGAAGACGATAAAGAAAGAATGTTCATTTAAAGTTGACTCAGGATGTTGCAGGATGTAGAATACTGATGTACAGGGTGGACTGATGTACAGGGAGAATCGTAATCAAAGTGCAATGAAACTAAAATCAGCAGATTCCTTAATAAAACATAGACGAAATATTAAATTAGATATTAATATTAGAACAATTTAATTTTCTTCATTAATTGCAAATCGCCTGTTTAATTATTTCCCGTGTTCCAATATTTTCTCCTCGTTTTTCATAGAAAATTAAATTTCCATAAAAGTTATCGTGATTCCATCATTAGCATATTTTTTAAACTATTTTTAGCCATTCTGAATGTATAAATGTTTCGCTTTAATTAGGAACAAATAAAAATCTGTATACAGGTTGGATCGCACAAATTATCAGATAGATTCTGGTATTATTTATTTGAACCTTGTAATGTTTAATAGATCACTGGAGGTTGCTCAACATTAATTATAAAAATATATTAATCCACTTATGTCCAAAACTGAATAGTTTAGAAAACAATTTAATTCCAATTCAGAGAATCTTATAAAATTCTTCTTGTTTACAAAAGTATAATTTTCACAAATGAAATTGACATTAAACACAATAATAAACCTTACCGGATGGGTGTCGGATATATCCGCCCAACCCTTATGACGCGAAGCTCGCCCGTCGAGTGCCGCCGTCCGCAAAGGGATAATACAAATGAAAACAACAGTAATCAAAATGAAAATAAATAAAATACTTACATCTAAGCACTATTTTTTACTACAAAGCAATTATTACTAAATCTTATTTGTCGCGAATGTTCTCGTTATCGAACTATTCCAAAATGAATATAATACCTTGCTCTACCACACTTGACAGTATGCAAATTTCTTGAAAAGATATTCTGTATATTCCATTCTTAATATTTATACAACAATTAACGCGAATGTCAGTTAAAAGTACATTTTAATTTTAAAAAGTACATTTCTTAAAATTTCTTAAGATTTTTTAAAGCCTCCACGAAAAACGTTATTTAAAAATTTCCGAAAACTGTTCCTCTTTGTTTTTATACTTTTTGCTTAATGCCTCTTCAGACCGTTATTATAATTTAGAAACAACATTATAATTCTAAATAGTAAATCACAGGTGAAAAGGATATCCTTTATTTTGATAATATTTTTAAGGTGGTATTCTAATGCAAAGAATGTATTGTACATTTGGCAGTTTAATCTGTAGCGCGCTAAGAAAGAAGGAAAGGGGGAGCCTGGAGGGGGAAAAAGAGAGGGGAGACCGTTTTGTCCGGGGCCCGCAAGGGGACTCATCGGTAAGGCATTCTAGCGGGCCCTACCTTAGACAGGGATAAGGGCATGGACGGTTTTTGGTGTATAGTATATGTATACAAATCGGGGCGGTCTCAGGTAGTTGCGGGAAAGGAAACCATCTGCTGGCGAATGGCGGAGGTGGTCGCCACAAATCTACAAGGTTTATTTCTAGCTATTTCAACATTTTAAAATTTTCTGGAACAAGAAAAAGTTAAAATTAATGGTACGACATACTTTCAAACATAGCCGCTTTTTAAAAAGATTGTCCTACGTTGTCCACAATTTCAACCATTCTGCTAGTCTGAAACAAAAAAAAAACCGTGAAAGTTTATTAATTAGCATGAAGGAGGCCTAAAAATAAGGATCCAGAGACGTATTTTTGAATCTATATTCTTTAAAATTATGCAGAAAATACAAATACATTACTTCAAAAGTTCAAACTAAAATACCTCTTCAATAGAACTGTCTTCAGTTTTTATTATGTTTAACAATTATTGCTACGAGAAGTAAAATTGTCGATTGTAATTTCTACGAACATGTGTGTTAACACATGATATAGTATAAAATGTCTTCCTAATGTTCGTATTTTGAACTTTTTCACTCCTAAATCAGCTTTTTACGCCGCGTGGGGTAGATACACCGGCTCACCCGTTATAACTGGGTGTTCTCGATCTACCGACTCCTCCTCGTGGCCCGATACCTTTCCCACTGACTTATCTTTCCTGAAACAAGCGGCCCGGGGTTGGTTGAACGCTTCCAGAAGAGGTCGCCGAAGCCGCGTGGGTAGATGTTAACGCGGAGAAAACTCGGCCGAGGGATGCACTGAACCGAGCGATACGAAACGGCGAAACTTTCGCAACCGTGAACGGGGCGAACTAGAAAGAAAGAAAGAGAGAGAGAGAGAGAGAGAGAGAGAGAAATCTTTCGTAAACGGAAGACTGGGAACAGTTCGACGATGATCCACCGGAGACGAGGCGATGAATGAAAACTCTCACGGCGAACTTCCCGTCTTCCATAGCTATTTAAAGCCGCCGGGCTTGTTTGAATCTCAATAAAACAGTGTCTCCCGGATTAACGCCGTCGTCTTGATACTCCACGCGACTACTTACCGAATACTGAGTCTTCCTCTAGAAGTTTTAAACCTCAAATAATGCTAAATAAGTTGAGATATAACATAAACTTTTACATTTTACTTTAAAATCGACCAAATACGAAAGAGCTGTTAAAATTGAGCTTTTGTAACAGAGTCGAAGTGTTCATGTAAAAACATTAAAGAAAGAAATTCAGAAGTTGAAAAATAACTAATATTTATAATAGTATACAATTAAATTCCAGTTAAATTCAAAACCTGCTTTAAAGACAAAACTTTGACCATTGCTGTTTAACGTGTTCACAGTAATCAAACAAGTTGAATTTTGTATGCTGCTTACATTTAAGTTTGTGAATGTTTAAGTTTATGAATCGGACACACAGAGTAATATAGGTGTACAGTGAATACCTAAGTGAAATATGAGGTATAAAAGATGCCCTAAACTTTTGTGCTTATTATGTCTTTAATTTTATAAATATTTTTCTTTAAATATTTTTGTCCGTTTTTTTAAGTATCTTTCAATTGGCAGAACTATTTCTTGTCGTAAAATGTAACATTAAGTCAAAGATGTAAAGAAGATTTATGTAATTTAATATTAGTGTATAATATGTTGTTTGGTGGAGGAATCCTGAGTGAACACCTCCGGAACTAATACTCCGCGATATAAACTATCTATCGGGTTGTAAGGCCGATTACGCAATGCGACAAAGTGGTTTAGTTCCGCTGTCCGTCTAATTAAAGATGAACAGCTGTTTCCCTTTATTGCGTATAAAGTATAAAATGGATCGCTACAGTGACGCGAAGTCGAACTCGATAAAGACAGAAGTAATAAGAGAGGACAATGACTGTGCGTTGCTTATACAGGGTGTTTCTCAATTATTGTAACTCCGGGAAATGGGGGGTAGCTGAGGCTATTTCAAGTAACTTTTTCGTTTGCCGAAATGCAATCCGCGGCTTTGTTAACGAGTTATTAACAATTAAAGTTGGCTGCGCACCGACGAGTTTTCGTGCTGCTGCGCACATGAGCGCGAACGATTCAGGGACGACTCAAGCCCGTCTCGGTGACAGGAGCCACGGCCACGTATCGCCTCTGAGCCGCGTTCGATCATCAAATAAGAATTTCATGAATTTCACAAATGTTATTAATGAAAAACTTACCAATGCAGTTGTAAATGTTGTAATCCAAAAGTTGTAATCCACGTATGTAGAACGGCACAGATTACACTAACTTTCACTTTCGTTTTCACTTTCACTGCACTATTATTTCACACTGATCACGAATTATTCAACAATTAACACATGTCCGAAGTTTCCAGCGTTATTTTGTGTGGCCCTGAAAAGGGCCGATTAATTTCAAATACGGAGAAGTTATTAAGTAATTTCAAATACTTTTTAAAGGACGGTGAAGTTATAGGGACGAAATCTCGAACGAAACTGACCTACTCCACGAAGATGTTCACACAGACTGTGTCGATTGTCATAGTAACGGACACTAGGTTTTAAAGAAATTTGAGATGCTCCGACGAAAAAAAAGGTTTTCCAACTCGTTAAACCGATTATACAATTACAATGTGTCATCGGGCGTCCTAACACAAGGAACCTTTTTTTGTGTCCTTGTGCGCACCTAAACATACCGCGCTAGACGGAGCCTAGCAGCGGCGTACAAAAACTTCTTCGCAGTGCGTTGACCTGGCAAGCGTTGAAATCAGGGTCGCCACAAGACTAAGTTCGATTTCGAATACTTGTTAATAGAAATACAGAATCCAGAATACTGAGAAATTTGAATAAGACTGTAAAAGCACCATTCCGTTGTAGGACGGAACATATGTAAAATAAGTTTAGTATATATTGGGTTTGGGAATAAGTTCGTAGCGTTTTTCTATTTTCTTTTATTTTACAACGATTTGTTGCTGTTTGACAAAGTGTATAATATTCATTCGATAGAGCTGCTTCTGCACTACAAAACTGCGTTAATAGTTATAACAATAAATTAATCCATTATTTACTATTTATTATTTATTATTTTTTTATTACGTGAAAATAATAAATAAATAAAGGAATAATGTAATTTCCGTCCTTGCAAACGTCAAGGAATGTTTTTTTTTCGCCAAACCCTTGGAATTTGCAAGCTGACAGCTCGAATGGTTATTACGGTCGCCAACCGTGTGTCTCTACAGCCTCAACAGTAATAACAAATTAAATGACTCAAAAAGATGATTAGCACAGTTTTGTAGAGCAGAAACAGCTCTATCGAATGAATATTATACACTTTGTCAAACAGCAACAAATCGTTGTAAAATAAAAGAAAATAGAAAAACGCTACGAACTTATTCCCCAATCCAAAATTATAAAATTCAGTGCAACCAATTATTAACTAATTCGAATGTCCTTTTTTAAAATAATCAAGTATTAAACAAGTACATAATTGTAAAAAAAATGTTGCGAACTAGGATTAGGTATTGTTTTTATTATCTTATCTTAAATAAAAATGCCCCATTCATAGCAGTGCCCATTAAAATAATAAAATTAAATGAATTTGATAAACCAAAAGGAAATTGTTACAAGTTCTTCAATTTATTTCTCAGCTAATTGTATCAGACTGTGACAAGGTACATTTACATATAAAATTACATTACAATAAAAATAGTGCAAATATTTTTAAATTAAATTTTCTTTGCAACAATATAGTCAGTGCGTTTTGTAACAACCACCTGGACTGCACATATTTAAAAAATGTATCGAATGAAATGAACTCAACAAACATTTTCAGTGCTCAATACGCAATGAATGGGTAAACTAGTTGCATAAGTAACAAACGCTTATAACTGGATACGTAATTTGGATGATACGATACCGTAAAGAGTAAATATAAAACATTACTTAAACTAAATGAAAAAATAAAATTTGTACTATTCGTTCATTTTTAGATCATGTTCCCCTGGAATCAAATTGATTTTTCAAGGGAAGGTACAATAATATCGCTTTTGTACGCATTAAAATTGAATAATGTGTATGATAAAATAGTTTAAAATAAAGTATTCAAATAGATAAAATAATTTGGCTAATAGTACAATAAATACGATAAAATAATAAAATAATAGCATGATACAGGCTAAAGTATAATAAAGTAATAAATTATTTAATAAGTAAAACTAAATTGTGGTTCTAATTCTTTTGGAAGGATGTGTATATCTATTTCGTTACCAGGCATTATGGATACATAGCTACACTTTTACTCTATCCAGCCGTGCTCGAGTCATTCCTTGAAAGTAAAATGTGCTATGTACGTTTAAATTTACATGCCGAATCTACGAATTCACGAAAATTTCATCGCGCACTCACCAAATAAGCATCGACAAATCAATACCACCCTATCGTCCATCCCGCACTATGAATCACTCACTCCGTGACTAAAAGGTGACTCGACGTGATTTAAATATAACTCGTAAGGTGTCCAATCTGTTAAAAAGTTTCCATCGATCTTTCAGGAAAACACGTTCCGACTTTGCAATTCCCTGGTACCGAGCCTCGCAGCGCAAAGGGCAGACATGCATTATTCATACTCTAAAAGTGGCAAGTGTTCGAACACTTTCGCGAGCCGGTATGTAGTTTGATTTTTTAGGACAGTTCGATACTGTTTGGACGGAGAGACTTCGTCCCCTTTTCCCCATTACTCAGCCCCGAGCTGGGCCAGCGCACACCCTTTGGCTTCCGGCGACGGAGCGCGGTGAGTTCCTCCCCGAATTTCTTTCCGGCGAGCCGCGCCGCGTCGGGAAACAAGGATTAATCGATTCTGAAGGGAAACCTCGTCCATTCATTTCAGCGAAACGACTCGTGACCGGATGGAGCTTGTCCCGCGGAACGGTCATAAAGCCCACGTGTCGTGGTTATAGGTCCGCGTTTATTTTTGAACGCCGGAACCGGACAACAGCTTGTGATGCACTGATTAAAATGCTATGATCGAGAGCGAATTTCAGGAACCGGCGGCCTAGCTTCTTACAGGGATCTTCCATCCTTATACGCGATTTTCAAACTGTGTTTCAACTGTCATTTAGGCTAAACTAATTTTTCGAATCAAATTTAAACCGAATTTAAATTTTGTTTTTATAAGTAACTAGCAAACCTGGCGAACTCCGTTTCGCCACCAGATGGCTTCGTTTTTTGTAACATTTCGTTTGGGGATTAAAAGATGAAGAAAAGTTATTTTTTTGTTTTATAAACCATATTGGTTTGTAGTACATGCTATGTATCAGAGATGGCGCTGTATGTGAAAAATGATTTTCCCTGTTTTCCTGCATTTCTGTTGAAATTTTCCAGAATTTTGGTTGCTATAAACCTCCCGGAGCCCAAGACCTTTCCAACGAATGCAAAACCGTGGAAATCGGTTCGTGCGTTCTGGAGTTATAGCGTCAGGAAGGAAAACCCGACTTATTTTTATATAATAGATTGTGCCCATACATTCATTGTGGCATACGAAAGAGAAGATACAATTATTCACGATGAATTTTTGGACAACTTATCTGATGTTCTAATCGACTTTGCCGTATGTAATTGAAGAAAAAAACTGTCATGTATGTCTCAAAAAGAAAAAAGAGGAGGACAACAAATTTAATGTGCAAGTCTTGTGGAATTGCGTTACATCTTAGAGATTGTTTTGCTTCGTATCATCTAAAAGAGAAATGCTGAGTAATTACCAAAGAAAATGTAAATAAAGAAATATATAATTCAAACAAATTTCACATTTATTTACATATGTATAGTTTCGAAACTTTATGGAAATAGGGAAACAGCATTGAAAACTAATGAGAACTAACAATGAGATTAATAAAATTTGACAATTTCTAATCCCCCGATAACCATAAGAACGGCTAGCAACAAACGTAGTAATCTAAATTAGTGCTGCCAGCGCCGAGCGAAGAAATTTGTACGTGACGTACGGACGACAAAGTGTTAATTATCTCCTAACTTATAGTTCATTTCACAACACGTGTTAAATGAAACATATCCTGTTTCGTATACAATTGATGTTGAATAAACTTGCTTATGAGATTTCAAAGTGATCTTGGTTTCTTATAATGGAACTGTTTTGTGTAAACGAATTGTACATTTCAAGGTTAATTCATTAACCTATAACACTTTCAGTTTTAAAGATCGATCAAAGTTTTTTAATGCTGTTTCAATCGTTATCGATCGTGCCAAATGTAACCATAACTCGAACTTGCACTAGAAAAATGGGAATTTTAAACAATATGTACAAGGTGTTCCTTTTAATGTGGGGAATAAATAAGAAGTAGAAATAGATAAAAAAATAAACTGATACGTGTTTTAAAGTATTACTTAAGTAACTTATAATTTTTATTTTAGAATTTTATTCTACGTCAAAAAATGCATAGCTTTTGTTTGAAAAAATTTTTTTGTAAATTTAATATTTTTCGAGATATTTAGCTGATTTGTCATGTTTATGTCAAAGAGCATTTTTTTTCTATTAAAATGGCAATGTTACTTTCTTCTGGAAGGTATTTTATTTAATTTGAGAACATCATATTACAAGAAATGTTTCAAATAAAAGTTGTGTATTTTTTGTACTTGCATAATTTTAACGAATGAAACACAAACAAAACGTTTAAAGGTGAAAATCTAAAATTCTATTTGATACTCGAAAATTGTCGGTGATGGTAGAAAACGACTGTTTGATTCTTGGTCAAAACGGAAAAGGAGTTACGGTTTCCTGGTCATTGAAGTTTTAATGGTTTTGAAAATATTTGAGTTTGCAGTTTCAGATGACTCACCCTGTTTAAAGATGGCGTAGCCGAAGCAAAACAGTAGAAAATAAACACACGTGTATTTTCGTAAGACATGGTACATACGAGGCAAGTCACAAGTTCGTACCTAATCACTCGAATGCAAATATCTAAACATATTACGTACCACTCTGCGATCATGTCTGCTTGCAAATACGATCTAATCGATCAAAGAAAAATGGAAGTTTTATTTTTCATTTTGATGAATCTCTCAAGTTGATATTCAGAAGTCAATTTCAAAGTAATGCATTTGTTTTTAATATATTAAATAGAATTGACATATTGATTAGTGGTGCACGTTACTACTTTAAATTACTGGTTTAATTATTAGAAACAATTCAATTTGTTGATATGCATGTATTATCTGTTTAACAAACCAACAACCTCTAAATGTAAACACTATCGTGGAGATGTATTTCGGGTACGAAAGATAAATATTTCATAGCGTGCACTGTGTGATAAAGACAATATTTGTGTGAATTAAATATTGTAATTCTCTACTAAAAATTTGTATGCTTTAGACACATTTGTAGTTATAAAATTGAGTACGTGTTTTTTTTTGTCATTTAAATTTGCCTTCACTTTTTTTTTTGTTATACAAACACATTTGGATTTACTGTACCAGAGCGAGACAAAATTACAAGAATGAAAAATAGTAATTGTGCAAAACAAAGTCGTCCGGTTGATCATTGTTATTACGAGTATGTATCTCCACAGCAAGTAATCGAGTGTTTCTCATTTAATTGAATTTGTGCTGAATATTATAATATAATATTATTATGCATCACTATCTATTATATTAATTTTGTATGAATTATATTGCTGATGCATTATTATTACTGCATTATGAGTACACTACTAATATTTTTAATGCAACAAAGGGTCTTCATCCATTTGGACTTTCCTATTAACTAATCGAGGTTAGAATTTTTTGAAAAATTCAAAATGTGTAACAAGTAAACAGTATTACTAATCATATAAAAATGTAATCAATTTAAACAATGTGCCTCACGTAACTTGCACATTTTGAATTAACCCTTTATGATTGTAAGTCCATTCTCAACCACCAAAGCTATTCATTTATCTTTTTCGTTTTTAGATAAAATTAAAACATATTATTGTGTTATTCATATCTAAACTTTAAAAAAGGATTAATAAATTTTGTGTTTCTTTCTTAATCTGGTATTATTGATCGTTCAACAGTGTGACCACCTATGTACTTAAGATGACAACAAAGATTTTAATTATGTGTTTTTTAAAGAATTGTCAAATATAGAATTCAATATGCCATCATTTGCTTACTTGAAGTTATACCAAAATAATATAAAACGTCTAAGTTACAAGTAACAAGTATCCAAGTTAACAAGTATGCAAGTCACATGACACCCTGTATATTGTAATCGGTTGCATATAGCATTATTCATATCAGATAGAGGTCTACAGATTTTCCTATCGATACTTTTCTATAATATACTAGGCACTTCCATAAGTAATGTCGTTATTTGTAGCTTTCAATGTGAAATATTAATAAATACATTTAATTCATGGATTCTTTATTTATTTGTATTCGAGTTATTTCTCGTGCTTTGACTTTCCGGATCCATTTTGGTTGTTGTTTTTGAGGATATCATTGTTATATAACATACGAATCTATTTCTTTTCTTTATTAAAATAATTTTCAAAATTTAATTTAAGCATTTTATTTTCTTAAACAATGCAAAATATTAGGTCGTTGCATAATTTTTTACGTATCCCTTGTTATTCTCAATAGTAGCAATTACCATTCGACTACTTCGAACAGAATTTTTCTAGATTTCGTTGCTCATTCTTTGTTATTGCATTTCATGTATATTATTAATTAAATAAACATGTTTGTAAAGTCATCTCTGTTTGTATTATATATCACTAGAATACGGAACAAGAGTTATGTAACAACTTGGTCGAATTTTAAAGTAACACTTGCAGAATTATTTTACTCAGTATTATAATTTAGCTTTCTGGTAAAAAATATGGAGCTAAGTTAAAATAAATTTTGTCGATGTCGATTTGAATTTCTTGTCAAATTCAAGGTGTATTGGCAAGCATGCTACTACCTGAAGTTCGATAATTTAAAGTTTTTTTTGTTTCCAAATAATATTAGGGTCATTATTGACCCATTTTCATTTGTATAATATTTATAAAAGTTTACGTAAGAATAACATAACTTACAGTTACAGTAATTAAAACACTAGTGTAGTATAACGATACAAGCATAAATTAACTTATAGCTTGTGACACATTTGTTAAAGCTAATTTTTATAAATTTATATTATTTATAATTAACATTATTCTATTTGTGTGTATATATTTTTTGGTATTATTTTAAAATAATTATTGTCATCTATTATTAGCAGTTTTATACATACAGAATTATTTAAAGATTATATTATTTATGATATAATAACGTTATTTCAGAATTATAGTTTATCCTCTTAATATTACTGTAAAAAGTAATTATATCGAATATAAGGAATAATATTGTCGTCATTCGCACATAATATTTTCTAACGAATACCGCAAATTAAATCCAACGATGCTGTCGAACAAAATTTGTCTTGTAATTAATCGCTACACGAACAGTTGCTGCGACGACCCTGTACATGTCGATTACTCTTGCACTGTCAAAAAATATTTATAAAAAGATTTTGCACGTACCTATCAGATCAACCGTGACCTCCGCAGGGTTAAATCGGGACAGTTAAGTGCACGTGCACTCGATGAATATTTAACACGATCGCTGCCATCATTTGTTTCGACAACGGTTTCCTCATAGTTACAATATTCCACTAAATGCAACAAATACACCTTATCAAATGAAAACAAATTTAAGCGATTGATCAATGGCTTTATGACAATAGCATTGTGACATTATTTAACACGCGTTTCATTTTATCTAAGAAAATAGAAAATAAGTTGACGAAAGTAAACGTTATTTATATAACAGAAAAAATAAATTGTTAATCTTTAAAAATATTAGTAGATTAAACTTTTATTAAATTACATTACATTACAAATACAATTATTAATTTTTTTGGAAAGTTAATATATATTCCGACTCCTGTGAGACTAATATTATAGGATAATATATGTGTATACATATATAGATAATAATATATATAATAAAATTTTTTACCCATTTATAATATATAATATATAATGTTTTTTATTATATATTGTATATATTATAATTCTATATTATAATATTTTATATTATATATAATATTATAATATTTTATATTATATATTATATTATTTTTACTCACTCCCAATATATAATATTTTTATTATATGTTTATTCACTGCACATGATTTTATCCAGAATCAGCAATTTAACAATACACGTTTTCCCAACATTTATACTTAACGCATTCGATCATGCTAGAAGCAATGACGTTTATCGACGCTAACCTTCATCGTGAAATATTTATTCTAACATTTATTTTTAATCGTCGCCATATTGACAACTGTTTTCTATGATCGTTTCCTATCTGCTGGGTAATTTATAAAGTCTCTATTCATTTTTTACTCGAATAATTTTCGTGTTTCGTCATTGGAAAGGTATATACCTCGTTATGGACGCTATTCTAGTAAAGAGCGTTTGTATGTCTTATACATATAGGAGTACAATCAGATATTTATTATCGTGCATCTGAAATGTTTCAGAAGGAGGTTTTACATGAATTGTTCTTAAGTACACAGAATTTGTTAAAATTTTGTTAATAGAAATTTGTATGCACATGCACATTGGCCAACATTGTGTTTAAAGTTTCGTTAGGTACGCTTGCGCTTTATTACCTGAATCAGAAATTTTTTACTCGTTTACGTATATTCCTGTAGACTTTATTGGGTAAACACAAAAAATTCGAGTCCCAAGTTGACGCATACTAACGCTAACTCTAACCCTTGAAGTAAAGATTAGTCTAATAAAATGTGGAACATTAGAATTATAATGCCAAATCATTATCCATGCTTGTGCTGTTATCATCTAGTGGTTCTTCTGGATTTGGAACTTGAATTTTCGGAGTTTTCTCGACGAAATCTACGGGAGTATGTAAGAGAAAGTGAAAAACTCCTGGACCCGTGAAGTAAAGTTTAATCTACGTACAGGAGAATAAATTGTACCAATATTATGATGGATTATTTTCAAATCATGTTCCTCCGAGCTTACAAATATTTCCCGGGAGTATTTACAAAATTAACGCATATAGCGCGAACAATATAATAGAAATAAATAAATAATAAAGAGGTTAAAAGCAGTTGTTAACAGCTTTATTGCATTACGCATAAATTATTGAATTAGTTGTTGAGAATGAGATCCTTGTTGATAATAATAGACATATATTAAAATATTACCAGTTTATGTAAATTACACGAGGGTAACGGTACGTGAGGGTAACAATCTTTATCGAATTCACAGTCAAGCACACGCATATAGTCCCTTCACGCGACGAGAACGTGCCTTTGTATTTACATTCCCCCTCTTACTAACTGCCCCACTAACAGAGCTATCGGCCGCTATTTATCGAAAACAGTAACGTAGGTCGACCGATGGCTGCATATTGGGCAGCTAGTAAGAGGGGAAATATAAATACAAAGGGGCCTTCTTGTCGCGTGATAACTATACTCGATGAAACTCTAAAATCAATTTTCTTAAAAACAAAACATCTTGCGAAAAAACTTTGTTCTTGTTTTTTCGTTTATTTTCACATGTAGATTCAACCCTTACTCGTATCTAGCCTTTCACGCCTTACATAGCGATGAAATACGCACGAAATACTTATCCAGTTTACTATCTATGTTTTTGATAATTTAGCGTAATTTTTTTAGCGTAAAATTGTGATCGATTATGTAACAATCATTTTCAGTTGATTTATTCATGGCGGTGATAATATATAATAACTTATATACAACTCACTAAATTATATTCGTAAAGTGTTAAATAAATACTAGCACATATATTTCAATAAATTTTCCCCCGGTCTCGCAGAGAATGCCCGGTTAAAGTGTTTAATAAATATTAGAAAGTCCCAAGAAGTTTCTTTCATATTCAAACGAAGTACTCAGTATGAATTTAGAATAACCTGTGTCGCAAACCAGTGGCATGGCTAAACAAGCGGTGGCATTGTAATCAATTAAACATTAACGAACAGATAACTGTGTCATTTGAGTAGATTTATATTGCATAACAGCATCAAATACGCATATTGCAAGAGGTACTCTTGGATCAACGAAATAGTAACGACTCTGTATGTCCCAAATTATTGAAGGTAAAACAGCTTTTATTGCAAAACGCTATTGCATTTAAAAATATACATCTGCAACTGTGCCAGTTGCACACGTGGCCGGAGGTAAATGAATTTTGGATTGATTCTAATTTTTCCTCTTAACTTCAAAAGAAATATTAATTGCTACACCTCGAGCAGCAAAGGTGTATCTTTGTGGGATCGTTACCAACAACTGACTCGAACTGGGAAATGGAATGAAATAACTTGTGCACTGAATTGCAAGTAAAACTAATATAATCTAACAACTTCAGTCTATTACAAGTGTGTAAGTGTAGTGTACGATTCGCGATAGTTCTAAGACACGCTCCCTGGTTTACGCACCAAGTCGGCGGGGGTTAACTGTTGCTCGAAGGTTGCTCATTTTGTACATAGTTATTATAGTTTGTGATAAGTTGTTCGTCTCTTTTATTATTAAACCTTGTTAAATACGGCACACTTGTTCCATCTCAGTTCACCCTCAAACATATTTTGCGCGGTGCGTTACAGCGTCGGCTTTAGTTGGTGACGATTAAATAACGCGCCTACCTCGCGATAAATGAATATGTTGAGGATGTATTAGAAAGAACTGCGATGGAACAAGTGTGCCGTATTTAACAAGGTTTTATTAATTAAAGGAAAGTTTTCTTCGGCAATTAAAAGATTACTCATTGTAAAAAGGGAATAAAATGCTACTAGTCCTCGTGAATTTCTACGTTTTCTTGCGTTTCAAAAACCTGCAGGTGTCACAAGTGGATAAATATCCGCAGTTTACGCATCATATGTAATCTAGTCATCAATTTTCATGTCGAAAGTCTGAACATAATCTAACGTCGCACTTTAAATCTGCTTTCCCGCACAACCAGTCGTTCTGACTTATAATAATCAATACGAAATCACGTTTATTTATTCAACATCGCTAAACACTGGAAACATCCTGTCGGTGATATGAAATGTTAGAGTCTTCTTTAAAATGATGAGAACTGTAGTAACCATTTCCTTGTATTAAAAATTGTAAACAATTCCCCAATCATATTTCTCTTATAGAATTATCAGGATATTGTATAAGTTTTATAATATCGTGTATTATAATAATTTTCTGTATGAATTATATTTCTTCCATGTGAGTGTTATAAAATAGCATATAATTTTCGATATAAGTAGTAATCCTGCTGCATAATTTATCTATCTTGTTGGAATTTCAACGATGAAAAACGAACTCACCAAAGTATTTAATGACCCTTTGTGAAGGTGGGCCGTTTGACGACGGAGGCCTGAACGACCCAGGCGTTGTCTAGTTTTTCAGTTCATAAGGAGAAACCGAGCCGTGAGGCTGCCACCTCGGATTTACACCAACATATTATATTTGCGGTATCTCTGTAGTTTCTGTTATATATCGTAATCATTTATTTACTGGATACGCGATTGTCTCCGGAGTGTAATTGCTGATTTATAAATAAAGTAAATATAAGTCTTTAGTTCAATTACAACATATCTTGTTGACGTTAACAATCGCAGGACGATGTAGTTGCTCCACTTGACCGAAAATACCTGAAAGAGGACCGGGTTCGGATAATGACTGGTCTACTGCACCTTTAAACTGTATCTGTAAATCCCGCACATTAGATCGGATTTTTCGCAGATTCGTGGGCGACAGACCGTATTTTCCTGAGATATTGATTAGGCGCGACGTAATAGAACTTCATTTACACAGTTCAATTTCGTGGTCTTTGTATCTGATAAAGCCAGCGCGGGCTTAACACGATGAATAGGATTCACCTGATAAATGACTCCTGACCGAAGGATTCGAGCAACCATTCGGCGGCTGCAACATAAAGCTAGCTGAGTGGCAATCGATATAAAAGTAGGATTACCAGTTCGCATCTTGAGGCCTTTACCACCAGTCACGGCTTCATTCTATGCGAGAAATTAAAAGGTAGAAAGTCAATTTTGTTGGGAATTAATACTGTCGCTGTTCAGTTGTCATTTTTACAGTTGACTGTTCGATAACAGGCCCGGGAAAAATGTAATCTGATTATGCAATCTTTGGCACACGCATCTAGTGATATGTAAATGTCAATCGTAACATCTAACATTAATCGTATTAACACTTTACAGGCCGCACGGTTTTATGAAAAATCTTCTTGAGGAACCGACGTTTTCTTGTAGACTAAATCACTGTTTTACAAGTAAACAATATTATAATTAAATCAGCAATCAATTGTCAGGTAAACGTCACAAATGTTTAAATTTAAAAGCTGAAAGTATTTACAACATTGAATAAAAATGCATGTACCTAACGAAAGATTAAAGAAATCATGATAAATTGCGGCGCATAATCAGTGTACATATTCAGGAAAAGTCGCTATGCAAGTGGGGTGGCGACGCATGCGCAGAGAAACCCGCACAGTGACGCGATGCTCTGCGGATAGAGAGTAAACACTCTACACATAATTTTGAACATTATAGTTTTGAACTACGATGACGATGTGACGCAAACCAGAGCTTCAAATACAATATAATATTAGGGTGTCCCATAAACCCTATGTCCCCTGTACCATTCTTCCCGCGCCATGCTATGTATAACCTCGAGAGTATGCGCGATGAAAATCCGCGATATAGTGTGCACGAAATAGTGGATGCCACTAACATTCCTAGAACAACGGTACATAATCATTTAATCAAGAAGGGATATGTGAATTGGTATGAAGTTTGGGTTTCAAACCAATTCACGGTGACCGATCTTGTGAACCACATCTCTACATGCAATTTGCTTCTTCAGCGACATGAAACAAATCCTTTTTTAAAGAGGTTTGTTACTGGAGACGAGACTTGGATTTTACACGAAAATGTGCATCGAAAACGCACTTTGTCTAAGGAAAATTAACGTTCAACTGTTGCAAAGTCAGGACTTCATCCGAAGAAAGTTCTTTTGTGCATTTGGTGGGACTGGGAAGGTGTACTACGAGCTCCTTCCTCAAGATGAAGCGATCAATTCTGCAAAATACTGCAATCAACTCGATAAATTGAGAGCCATCACAGCCGAAAAACAGCCAGAATTGGCGAACCGACGCGGTGTCGTTTTTCATCACGACAGTGCAAGACCGCATATTGCCTTGGCCGTGAGACAGAAACTCTTACAGTTTGATTGGGACGTTCCACTTCTCAGACCTTGCCCATCCGATTATTACTTGTTTCCCTCGTTACAAAAGTCCCTCCGTGATAAATGTCAGAAATCCAAAAGCGAAATAAAAACGTACCGTGGCGAATATTTTGCAAGACTATACTATTTTGAAAAGAGGTCATAATAAGGCTTTCTGAGAGATGGAAGAAGATAATAGAGTAGAACGGTTGATATATAACACAATAAATCAACCTTAAACAACAAATATCGTCTATTGACTTGGTATCAAAAAGAAGGAAGGTTCTTATGAGACACTAATAGAATAGATACTACACTGTAGACGCACCATGCTGCTGTGCAAGTCTCCCGCGCGTGCGTCGCCTGCCACCACTTCTTTCGTAGCGACTTTTCCTGAATACACTACGCATGATACACATGTACTAACGGCTCTTAACCTCTTAGGCACGGCGGAACTTTACGCGAGGCTGTTTCTCGGTACGGCAGAGTTCAACGCGAAGTACGTGTAAATGATAGGGCACTGCAATGTGTGACGGATAATGCTGTTCTTTACACGAGTACATTGAAATGAAGTGTTTGGTGATTAAATTATAATTTTTCTTAAAGATATGATACACGCATTTTACCTTAAACAATTTATTTTTCACATCCGCGAAAGCCACTATAGTGGTACGCCGTACCGAAAGATGGTATCCGCGAAAGCCACTATAGCGATGCTCAGTGCCTAAGAGATTAATCCTAGTACGCGCCATTGCACAATTGCTGTACCAGATACTAATAAAATGTCAATAACTCATTGAAATTGATAAAATTGAAAAAAAAAAGAAATGATTTCGGTTGTGTTGCCAAGTTTTTTTTCTTTTGTCATCTTTATCTAACTGATGCAGAAGATTTCTACTGTTCAAAAAAGTCTAATTATTATTATAGATTAGCAATAATTATGAAAAATTAAGAATATCTAAAAAACCGCAACTAATAAACGAATTTATCTTTATAAATATATAGAAAGAAGAAATAATTACTAGAAATGATTATGATTTTAAATTTAACATTTAATCTAACGTTTTCTTCATATAGCATAATATTATTATGTACATTAACTGAATAAAAAATTGCATCGCAATCTCTTTTACATTACTAGAAATATACATACAATTCATTTCTATCGATAAAAATCTTGCATGTCTATGTTAATTTTAAATAATTCATAAATTTCAGTTAGGTACAATGGCACGAAAGTACGGATTCCCTTTAACATTATAGAATAATTTTAATAACGTCGACACTTGAGTTTTTAAACTGTGTTCAACGTCTCCGCTTGAAATTCTTGTTTTCCTGTTCGCTTTGTTTTTCTCGCATGCGCTATTGTTCCGTACTTGGTAGCCTGTATTATTGCAAATGGGTTGGATTAATGACTCGCAGCAACTGAAAAATTGATGAATGTAATGAACGATGTCTCTGGGGAACGCATACTACTTCTGCTCACTGCCAACTCTGACGCAGCAGTGACACGTCGTTATCTGCTTGACACCGACAGGAGTAGAAGTAATCAATAATTTGACATACACACGCGCTAACCATAATGAAATGTTGTGCTAACTGGTCCTTTTCCGATTCAACTTTCGTGATTAGTTTCTACACGACATTTCCGAAGCCGTAACAAAGTCGAGACTTCGTTACGTGAATTATTTTTGAAGTTGAAAATTTATGAAATTGAAAACTCGGTTCAAATATTAATAATTAATTGATACATAGGGTAGTCCTGAATATTACCACCTAAATGTCTTCTCGGATAGTGACGTTACAAAAAATGTTCTTACATGGAATTTCAGCGGTATTAAGAGATAAATATAATGAAGAAAGTATAGTATTTTTCAAGGTCATCGGTAGTAATTCACATACGAGTGCATATGTTTTTATGTTGCATTATGTTAAGCTCACGTTAAAATGCATTCAGAAACGTATAATAATTCAACCTTGAAATCATTTTTGATTTGAAACATGAAAAGGAAATGTCAAATTAATGTAATAACATGAAATTCTATATGATTCACTAAAAACATATGCACTCTATATGTAAATCAATATCGATAACCTTGAAACTCCGAAAAGAAATGATTTTGAAAAACATAATTTTTGCATCGTAAAATGATTTGTTTCTAGTCATTTGTTTTTAGAATTGGGTGGATTACTATGTATACAAGTATACAATGATTTATGAAAATATTCTCTGAATTTGTCGAGGTATTGAAATATTAACAAATAGGATTACTAAAATGAAATTACTATTGACGTTTTCAACCGTTGTCAATCAAGTTTTGAACGTTGTCAAATAAGGTTTAAAGGATCATACTCAATTAGGGATTAAGGAAATGGTATAGTTTTCTCGATGACCTATTTCAGACAATGTTCTTTTATTTTAAAGATCAGGTTTTTTGTTGCTAATTATTTTTTTTTCAAAAAAATATATTTCTTAGTGGTTAGTTTTACTCAATGTACGGTTATCTAAAATCATGTACCAAAAATATTTTGTTATCTAAAGTTGTCCTTAAACAGACTTTTCAAACAGAATTTTTCGAAATATTAATTTTTCACAAGAGGGCAAAGTTCAAAGTGAATGATTTGATTTTTGATAGTAAATAACTAGACTACGAAAAAAACACTCAATAGAAAAGAAATCCTTTGTTTAAGAACAAGTTATTATATATATATTTATATTATATTTATATTATATATATATATAACACCACTTATCACATGTTTATAACATTATTAAAGGCGATATTTAGGTGGACCACCCTGTAGATCGAAAAAGGCAAGGATTTTTTAAGTTTGAATATTCACTGAACAAATTCGAAATTATTTTCGGAAGACTAGTGTCGATCGAAATGATACAGAATTCCCTCGAATGTACAATATCCATTTTGAAGTTGTTAAACTGTGTCAGATGTCAAGTATTCACGAAACAATCGACAATGTTGTCAGGAATCGAGTATGCAGTAAAAATATAGAGAGTTATTGTAAAAGACGAGTATTAATTGACAAAATTTAGACACGCTTCACAAGTGATGTATTCATTGAAGCAATTACAGATTATTTTTAGACAAGTATTTGTTGATGAAATTCAAGATAATTGTAGATACCAAATATAAAAACGATTGAGAATTTAAAATTGTATCGAAAATCGACTTGATTTGATTATTTCAAAATAGTACGTGTAAATGAATTTGTAAAACGTAATTGTGAATTCAAAATCGTGCATTGAGTGAGAAAGTTAAACACTTTTTTGTTAGTTATTAATTGAAATATTAAATAAAGAATTATGTAAGTAGTTAAAAAATGGTTTAGAAAATTGTATGTTCGCTAAAACGTCTAAGAATTACTTCAGAAGTCCATTATCGATTGAAATTATTGAGAAACTCGTCGAGAGTTCGATAACACCTGAGAAAAATTTTAGAACTTCTTTTCAAGAGGTAATAATTAAGATACTGCTTGAAAACTGCGCTAAAACCCAATTAAATTTGGATTTAGAGTAACGCGTAAAGCCTGTTGCAATGTAATTTACGGAAAGTACATTCGAATGAAATTATTATAAATTTGAAGTTTGAGGAAATTTAATGGAACTTTTAATACAATTTATTCCAAGCGTTACACTGTTACTGTATTACTGCGAAATTACCTTCAGCTTAAGATGAACGGAATGAATTGTTATAATTTTTAAGTCCCCATTTAGAATTAGTGAATCATTGCTAAAAAATATTTGAGAAATAAATGTATAATTATATTATACTATATTAATAAGTTGTAATACTGTCTTCAATGTTCGATCATAATGTTTGAATTATAAATATATTCTTAGCAATATTAATATGTAATTTGTAAATTAATATAATAACATATATTAATGATAATATTAATTATTACTTATACTTTCACATTTAAATTATATACTTATACTTTACACCTAAAATAAAAATTTCAAAATAGTCTCAACACAAGCTGGTCCTGCAATATCTGTGTAAAAAATAAATATCTTTTATTTATGTAGCCATGACGTCAGACAAACTTTATTTGTAAAAGCTGAAAAATGTTTACAAAAGCATGTGATAATAGCATACTTATTTATGAATACTTATTCGAAGAATTCGTAGTAACTTCATTTTCAATAGTGAAGTCATCTACATACTTCGAAATGAAGTGAACCTTTATTGACCCTTGGCCTTAGTCAACTGAGTGAAGCCTCGAGTTATAACGTGTCATAATACTCATTTGTCTACTCTCTTCGTTACTTAATATCGCAGCTTATGAAACGATAAGAAAATAAAAATTTAATCACTGTAATCACAATATCGAACATATTTTTTATTCGCAATTTAAACAAATAAGAAATTTATTAAATATATTTAATTGTATTACACGAAACATACTATAAATATATTTAAGTATATTTTAATACACCATAAACATAAATATGTATTGTAGTATACATATATTTAAACACATTGTACTACAGAAAGAATTATATTCAAAAATTTTATACACACATGTATATTATAAAAATATTAAGAATTATAATAATATTATACTGAAAACATATATAAATATTACAGATAATGTAAATATACTTAAATAAATTTGCACATACTATAAATATAAATATACATATCTATATTCTACTATAAATTTTGAATATATTTCAATATACTAAAAACATAAATTAATATTATAGATCGATAAATATATTTTATTTTATTATAATTACATTTTTAACATGCATACACAAATTAACATACATTTTGTTAAAGTTATAAACTATGAATTTAAAACATTTAGTAACATAAATTTAGTCATCATTTTTCGATAAAATTAACGAATTCACAATCATTCAATCTCCTAATTTCTTTCAGCCTTGCGGTGAGATTTTAATTAATCGTCGAATGTGATGCAAGATGCATGTATATCGATTTCCTTCGTGCATGCACGAACTGTTTATGGCGACCGCGAAGACGGTTATCGTTTTTATTGGATCGGTGCATGCGAAATAAATTGCCAATAAAAGGTGGCGTAGAAGTTTCTTTCTATAGAGCAACAATAAAATGCCAATTACCGGCATTCGAGCATTATTAGAGAACTGCGAGGCTGAAATTCTGCAACAGAATATTTGTGTAGAATTATAATTCTGTATTGTATACTAAAGGGCGATGTCAATTATAATGATATTTTTGTTATAAATTTGAATCATACTAATATACATAACGTAAAAATATTATTTTTATTTATACCATAATACTATATTTATAGTATTTTCATACAAAGGAATATTAAAACAATAAATATAAAAATATATTTAAATATAATCATAAATAATTAAGTTACAGATAATCTACTACGAATAATGCAGTATGGTATACATAAATAGAGATCATTTAGACTTATAAGAGTCATTTAACTCTTTCTGCTCAATCTTTTTTTGTATAAAAAATCTTTCCAATAAAAGTTCTTTGATACAAAGACGAACATATTTCTGCTATATTCCCTTTCAAGGAAAATACGAACGCCACTTGACAAAATATGAAACTTTTCTTGTATTATTTATCCTTCATCTTGAACATTTCCTGTATTAATAATCAACTAATAAATATCTCGATAAATATTAATTTCTAAATCTTTCTATCTTAATAATTCCTTATTTCGTACATTAAGTAGGTGAACCATATATTTTTAATAAAAACGGGAAAATTAATTGTCCTACTTATATCAAACACACTTCGTTCGAATAGTTTTTTATGCAACGTGTAATTTACTACGAAAACTAAGGTAAAAGGGTTGAGTAACTCGCCATGTATATTAGAAACAGGGTATATGCGATAATAGGCAATATTCTTAATAAATAAAGTGGTTGAAATATTATCATTGGAGTCTCCTTGGAACGAAAGTTTCAAGTGCTCGAGTCTTTCGACGGTTCACTCTGTGGGAGATAAACCACTGAAAAATCCTGATACCCTTTCATTTTTCAATTATCGGGAGCTTAATGCTTAACACGGCGCGGCTTTCTAGCCATGTAGAATAGAAAACAAAGCCACCCCTTGTAATCTGAGCATTATGCATACATGAAATTCGTTTCAACGCTCCTGCAATGTGACGCTAATGTCTTAGATTAAATACGGTTCGTTATATCGTCCAGGAACGAGAAAATTTATAATAAATGTAGAAGAAATCGTTGCATACTGATTACTACTTTTATCGATATTGTTTAATTTCTAAATAATAGTTGTGCGGAGTAGAATATTTCTTCTTTGTTCGCAATTATTATTGATTAGCCAAAGGGCATAGCTGATTAAGATGGTCAAAACTGCCCTTAGAGGTTTTTCAATGAGTCATATACCGTTTGATAGCTGACCAATAAAAACTCATCTGTGCAAAATTTTAACCCCGGAACTGGTCCGTGAGGGTAGTTACAGGGTAAATTAGATTTCGCGGTTTTCCGTCATTTTTCCACCTTTAGCGGCTTTCTAAAATTTTGAAAAAAATATGCCTTATTTTGGACATCAAGCCGGATGTTATAGAACTTTTCCAGATTTTTCAGTTGCAAGCTGTGATTATCAAAAATGAAAAACCCCCAAAAAATCGGAAAATTGAAGATTTCTCGAAAACTTATGAATTCTCTATTTTTATATTAATTCCCTAATAAGGTACTATCACGGCTCGTGTTCTCAATTTTTCTCAGATTTTTTGCTAACCCGCAACATTGTCAAAAAAAATGAAAACCCAATGTGTCGATATTTTTTTGCTGTCAGAATTAAGCTACTACTTTTCTAGTTTACCACGAGTGTGGATTAAGTAATTTTAAACGTTATTGCATCGAAACAAATAATTTTTTAAACCTGAAAATGTGAATTAAGCGTGCAAAAAATGTAACTATCCTGTAACTACCCACACGGACAAGTTACTGGGTTAAAATTTTGCACAGAAGTGTTTTTATTGGTCAGCCATCGAACGGTATGTGACTCATTGAAAAACCTCTAAGGGCAGTTTTGACCATCTTAATCGGCTATGCCCTTTGTTTGGGTTAGTTATAATAGTTATAAAGTTACACTTTCTAAATATGCATATGCAATTACTCTGTTCAAAGAGTTTCAATATATCTGTTATCTGGCAAATTCATTATTAATTAAGTTTATAATTAATTTTATGCAATCTTTGCTTGTCGCAGATTATTTTGCCAATATAAATTATTTGCATAAACATAGTTCGTTTATATTAATTTATGTAAATACATATAATGAATTAGGGCAAAGTTATTGCGACGGAGATATCTTTTGTAGAGAATTTTTATAAATTACAAATAGATACAAAATATGGCATGGTGGTCGGCTAAAACAATTACTTCATAACATATTATAAATGTAATATGTAAAATTTAATATGATATGTAGAATAATAAAATAAATAGAAGAAATTACAACTCTACAACACTTTTGTGAGCTGTATTTTATATAACAAGAACAAATTCATTACTGATGTTAAACTAATAATGCGAAAACTAATATGAAGAAAAATAATTTTTGAAAAAGAAGTTCCTAATAGTTGATTGAAAAATTGCATTCTAAATCAGAATACACTTGTGGCTATCAAAATCGATTTCGATGAGTTCAAAAATATATTAAATATTATTCAAAAATAACATAATTAAAATGCAACGCACAGCTGCACGAATTCCAGCAGATACTGCAAGATGTTTATTACGGGGGTATTCTAGTGTAAAGTGCGTACATTTTTAACTTCGTTAGAGAATTTTTCGCAAAGGAACTATCATACCTTTTGGTATGAAATTGGCAAGACTTGTCTGTACGTGTTTCAACGACGTTTTAAAACTTTTTGAAACGAAAAAAATGTTAAAATTAGTGGCAATGCATGAAGCGGAACATCTCTCTATCTGCGTCGTAAATATCTTACTACCGAAAAGTTTCGTTCTCGTCCGAAATAACCATCCTCCTCTATGCAACAGTCGGTGTCGAATTTTTTTGGCGCCGCTTTACGGAACTTGGAGCGAAAAAACACGCCGGCATTGGAATAATTCTAGCCACTTTACGGGAGTGCGCACTTTTCATTCGAAGTTCTGTAAAAGAGCTGCGGTAAATGGCACATCAAGGTTTGAGAGGTGTCGTTGTACTTCGATCCTCAAACCGATAGTGATTGCAGTCATGAAGAAAGTTGCTCCGCGTTCGCAAGAGACATTTCGCTTTGTGGAATTTCCAATCAGAAAAAGTAGTTCGGAACTGTTAATTTCTATCAGACGCTACGCGACGTAAAGACTTGTCTTCAAAAAAGTCACGTTTGAGAAAGTTTAAGAGATTCGTACTTGAAAATGAGCCTCAAGAGATTGTTACACGATTTTTGCTCGTGGATTTATAATAGTTTGAGAATCGGCAACTGCGTGATCCTCTAATCCTTTACCGTACCATTTTCTTTAGAATTACAATGATTACAATTCTACTCATCACAATATTTTAATATTTTAAATAATATAATTAATATAGATATAAATATGTATAAAGATATATAACATAACATTTACAAATTAATTTATAAATGTCTGTAAACGTAGTATGTTTCTTTATATTATTTTATATTTCTAAAACAAATATCTATTAAAATTATGGATTTAAATCAGTCACTTAGACATGAGACATTTTGTAAAATATTAAGAAGAAAAGTAAAATAAGTTACGAGTTAACTATAAGTTAATCTAGCTATAAATTAACTTGTGTTAATTTATAGTTTAATTAATTTATAGTTTATGTACACTCAGATTAATTTGTTGTCAGGTTTATGTACAGTTAGACTAATTAAGGTTGAATTGTAACTTATTTCACTTTTCTTTATAGTTAACTAATTTTAGAGTTAGCCACAAAATGCCGCGACTATATATTAACGTAACATGAAATGGACCTATAAATAAACTTAACATTAATTAAATCATCTATGAATTAACTTAAAATTAAGTTATTAAATATGATTTTATTAAAAATTAAACATTATAATTGGCAAAATTTAGATGATTTCAAATTAAAAATGTGATGGCGTGCGAAAGTCGAGCGTATAATGCATCAGAGTCGTCGCGCACATTAGTCTAATTGCATCCCGACAGGTGCTTAAATAAATATTCTAGCGAATTGGAAGTTAGACTAATCCTACGCGAGCCCTTTCACATAATCGGTTTTGGAGATTTTGGGCTTTCGAAGAGATGACATGAAAAGGTTGAAAATTAAAATCTACAAAATAATCGATTCACACGGACTAAACTAACGAAATTTGAAAAAGTGAAAATTGAATAAATATCATAAAACGATCCAGCGGAAAGTTAGTGATGTGAATATACAAGATTTGCACTGATTAATTCTTTTCTAAACAGTACTCACCTTCTGATAAATCAAATGAACCCTTTTTCAAATACAACTAGCTATTTCACAGAACAAAATTGATCATCTGTTATTCAGTTTTTTAAGTTTTATTGTTGATAAATTAATCTTCATTAGGGTTCAATAATTATCTAAAAAGACTTACCGTATTGTTAAAAACAGAAAGTTTATTAGAAATAGTTTTAAACAAGTGAATTTGCTTTGTCAAAGGGTGAAATTAATTTTCTTTATTGTTAACTGTTATAACCTAATCAAATGAATATCAAACATAATTATCATTTAGAACTGAAAATATTTGTACATATTGATGGTATAATACATAGTTATGGTCCCTGGTATAATGTATATTCTGTCCGAAGCGTGTAATTTATATCGGTGTACACAATTTGGGTGGAGGACCACGTCGATGGCAACGGAGGAATGTGGTATATTAATAATTAACTCGCAATACCAAACGGGAAAGTTACTCTACATATACGCATCAAAGACCGCTACCGCAAGCGAATAGAGAGTTACCACAATGCCACGGTATTATTTACTCGGCTTATCTATCGGCCGACGGCGGGAAAAATAGAAACTGAATTTTATTTGGAATATCATAATATACGCGTGCCGAGCATTAACACATATTCGTCCGCATGACGAAGATTCGTCATTTGTATATTACAGAAAATAATTGATTCTTGTTCCTTTAATCCTAAATAAATTAAATTCTAATTTTTACCAGACAGAGACAATTCTAATAAAGAGCTTGTTTCAGCCTCGGTTGCGTCGCATAACAATGCAAATATAAACAAAACCAAGGTAAAAGTTTAAGCGCTTGTGTTTTCGGATATTATATAACTTCAGAAAGCGAAATCAAAATTAAAAATTTGTATATGAAGATAAATTTGTTTTATATCATTTTTCAAAATTTCGCAAAAAAATATATGATTTTTAACAAGTTACGTTGTTTTTGTATAAGACTATATCATTTCTACGGATAGTGTCGAAAATTCCAGCACTTTGTGAATGACAGTGCAAGAAATTACCGGACGAATGTGTTAAGTGCCGTCTGAAATAACAGCTAAATGATTGACGTTATAACAAAAATAGTCAAATGTGTTCTTTTAATGCAAAGGAAAACATCCTTTTATTAAATTCTTCAAAGTCTTTTGAAAGTTACTTTAATACTTTTAAATGGAATGGTTTATTTTTATTTTGCTACGATGAAACAGCATGGAAAAATGAATTCAAATACTACTTACAAGCGACTTTGAAATGATTGTTTTGTTTATACTGTCTATAGAACGTGCTAAAAATTTCTTTCCTGGTTGTTAAATATTAGTGCAATTTTTTCAAATACTATTATTATTGCTGCGAAAATATCTTTTCCGAGAAGGCTTCACCAATGTTTAGAATATGCCGAACACATTCTGTAGACGAAGTAAATAAAAGGCCAGAAAAGACCATCTTCACCTGTGGCACAACAAATTTTCTTTTCACAACTTGGAAGGTCACTTCCAAGTCACTTGTAAATAGTGTTTGAAATTCATTCTTTTTTCTTTCTTATCACAGCGAAACAAAAATACAGTATAAAACGTAAAAGAACTAAAACAACCTTGAAATGACTCTGAAAGATTCAATAAACAAGTTATCAGAAATTATTTTATACGGTACCTATTGGTGGATACCCTGTACAATTGTCGGAATACAATTATATTATATTTTAACCAGATACATTTACGGGTATGTTGTTCGTTTATTAACACTTTTAGCGCCGACAATCAGCCACTAAAATCCCCACATAGTTGAAGCAATTTAATCAATTAAAGCGAAACTAGAAAGTTCATATTTATCATACGGAATGACGTTACAATTCTTTCCCATTCAAAATATTCTAGTCAAATTCAGTTTGTTCAAATATATTGCAATAGAAATGAATTTTCAGAATTGGTCAGTAATTAGTGTCAACCCATATTAGACTGACGCGGCGTTCAATGTGTCAATGTGTTTTTCATGTTTATTGTTTCCAGACTATGCAAAAGGATTTAGTACGTTTTATTGATACAAGTTGAAGGCACAGCGATTGGTCGTCAGCTCATATTTCTGAAATTAAAAGCAAAAACGAAGCACACGAATACAAAAGAATTCGATAAATATCAAGTGAATACTCACCCCAGCATAATTATTAAATAAAAGATTTAGCTTTTCTAAAAGAATATAAATATAAGTTTGAGTCTTGTTTTCAATGATGTAAAACCGAAAAATCGTACAAAACGGCGCACCAGCCCACTTATAAACAAAGTTCCCAAATTTCCCCTATTCCTGTCTCCCAATCCCGAAAAATCATTTGAAGAAAATTGTGCAAACGCGCGGTTCCAGTTCGTCGTGTTCTCGCCCTTCTCGCCGTGGCGTAAAACCTCGGGCAGTCCGCTCGAAGCAACTAATTGTTCCATCAACAATGTAACCGAGCAACGAGTCGGTTACTCGGTAAATTCAAACGCGAGCGCACCCGGAATCGAGTGCATCTCGGTCGAGGGATTCGGCGAGGCGCGCGCGGCTTCGCCCTGGCGTCCGAAGTAGGGGGAAATGAGATGAAAACATTTCTTCTGATCTCTAAACGGTGCGCGGCACCGTGCGAGCGCCTGGCCACCCCCGCTCTCGGGGTTGCGGTGGGTGGCGGAACTACAGGGCGGCCAAGAGCCACAGTTGGTTGCGAGCTGTCGTCATGAGCACATTACGCGTCAACGGTCTACGCAACACGACGCGACCTCGTGTCCTCCAGCGATCCCGTGACCCCGTGATTCGGTGAACAGGTGCCCGTTGCCGCCAGCCCTGCCAAAAAAAATCTCGGAATTTGTGCATCGGTCGAGTGCGACAGTGACCCCTCGGAAATTCGCAGTGGAAAATTATTAGTGGCTGTCTGATAATCCTGTGACAAATTCTCACCCCCTTATATATCTCTTTCTCTTTCTTTTTCTCTCTACTCTTTCTCTCTCTCTCTCTCTCTCTCTCTCTTTCTCCCTCTCCATACAGTGATCTTGTTGGTGAAAAATCTGGTGCGTCTGTCGTGACTATCGTTCAATGTGTCAGAGTTCGCATGCAATCGTGGGAATCAGTGCGGTCGAAGTCGAGTACTCGAAGTGCTGAATCGAATATGTTCGCGGGCCGTCGCGGAGAGTGCAACCCTGCATAGTTTTTTCGGCGCCGATATAAAAGGAGGGTGGAGAGGCGATCGTAGATTCGGCGAGGATGTGCGCCACGAGGGTGACGAACGCGACCCGGGTTGCCATAAAGTTTCGCCAACCTCGGTCCGCCAGGCCGAGCAATAAACCGGAGCATGAGCGCCGGGCAGAGTGTTTCCCTAATTCCGAGTGACTCCGAAGACTATGCGAAACGTCGCCGAAACGGAATGGCGGGCCTGAAAGATTCATGAGAGCGCTTGAACTCGTAAAGGTCAGAGGACACGAGGTCGGTCTTCGCCGGTGATCCTCTTTTAAAGAGGGGACGCGAGGTTCCAGGAAACTGGGGCGATAGACGCGGAAAGTTAGACTCGGAGAGCGACGAAGCATTTGGGCTCGCTGCCCCGTCTGTGATCCACGTATCAGGGCAATAATCGAGCAGCAAGCAATCACGAATTTCTAAAAACCGTTTCGATCTTTCGGAGGATCGGAGCTCAAATATCCTCGGGATTTGCCACGACAGGCGATTTTCTAGGACGACAATCATGCTCAACGGGATGCTCGACGAAGTAGTTTTTAGTAACGTCGCGATCTGAATCGGGTTTCGCTCGAAGCTGAACAGTTCGAAAGAGAGAATGGTAGCGCGGTGCAGTGCGAAAAGTGATCCGGAGGATCTGATAGATCGCTGCCGTGTAGGCTGCGACAAGGCCGCGACGAGCGACGGGTGGATCGATTGAAGATCTCGGCGAGGATCGTCGGTGGTGTCCGATGAGTCGAGAGCTGTCTGGCTCGGTGACAGTGGCCGCAGTGGTTGCAAACTGTAGACGACCATGGACAGAAGGGACCTGGTCGGCGGTGAAGGTCGCTCGCGGAGCACGATCGGCAAGACAGCCTCGGGATGCTACACGCTGTTATGCTAGGCAGCGGTCCGGGCCGAGGGAGACACGAATGGTATCCGGGATTCTACTTGCAGCGACGACGACTTGGATGCAGGATGAACCGCGGTGAACAGGAGACACTATTCCGGCAGAGCCGGCAGCTGACCAGGATCGTGCCACCGCACGAGGACCTGGTCCTCAGCGTGCTCAAATCGCCGATCAGCCAGCACCAGCATCATCATCAGCAACGGCAGCAGTACCATCACGCGCATCACTTGCACGAACACCATGTTAACTGCCAAGGTCATCCGAATCATAAGAAGTGCACGCACTACTCAGGTACACTCGGATCGACCGGCCACGGGCGGTCGGCTCGGTTTAACCCTGTCTTGAATACACCAATCAGAGGAGTTTGGCTCTCGATCGAAGCCGGTTCGGTTCTTCTGGACTTTTGGGGGGTTCCTGAGGGACTTTTAAGACCTTTATGGTGTCCGAGCTTTCTGGTCGACTTTTAGAGTGTTTTGGGTCTTCGAGGCTTTCTGAGGGACTTTTGGGGTCTCTACGCTTTTCGGAAAACTTTGAGGGTTTTTGGACCTTTTGAGCTTCCTGAAAAACCTTTGGAGCTTCTGGATCTTTTAGGCTTCCTGGAATGTCTTTTGAGATCTCTGAGCTTTTTGATAGATTTTCGAGTCTTTCGGACCTTTTAGGCTTCCTGTGGGACTTTTGGGGTCTCTGAGCTTTCTGACAGGCTTGAGAGTTTGCAAAGTCATCTAGATTTTCTGCGAGAATTTTCAGGTCTCTGGGATTTTAGAGTACATTATAACTCATCTTTTCGATCATCAATACGATTCATTCGTATGAAATATCGTATAAAATTGATTAGTTTCGGCACAGTTGTACATCTTTGGGGACTATAATTCACATTCTCTTCACAGAGCAGTCTATTTCACTAAGTTAGTAGAGCATATAGTAGAGATCTTTACTTATCTGGACTTCATTTACTGGAACAAAATTTTACTTTTACTAGGGTAGTGGAGTCGATTACTATGAGGTAATCATTCGTTGCACATTTAGTTAGCTTTTGGATACAATACTGTGCTTGCAAGGAAGAAGGTTACATGCTACCTGTTTCCACCTTCGAGATACTATCGCATAATCACCGATCACTAATTGCTTTGTACATATTAGTAGCATTTCCTTTTATTTCATTGTTTTGGGTCTATTGAATTTTTTTCCATGATATTTCTCTGAGGAACACAGGAACGCTATATTCTATGCATCAGTTAATGCAGAAACTGAAATGATTGGAAATTTTAATATGTGCCATTTTTCCTTAACCTCTTCAAGTATACTGTACGTTTAGTTTTCTTCAAATTATGATTATTCTAAGTGTAAAGAAAATGAGAATCAGTTGAAAAACTATTTACTACAGAATCGCTCAACCACAGGGGAAGAACTACATCGTATGAAATAAAATGGGTGATAAATATAGAAAAAACAATTAAACAGATTGTTCCCTACTATAAAAATTCACCCCTGAAGAGGTTAAAGCCACGAATTATCTTTGTATTTATCGAATAATATGTATTACATTTCTTTTATTAAAAAAAAAATGAACAAAATAAAAGAATAACGAAATGTAATATATAAGAAGGCTTTGCTATAATAGCAAAGCCTTCAGAATGCGACAAACCTTCGAAATACTAAAATTCTTAGAGACACAAAGTACCATGTTATCAGTTACTAACATTTTTAAATATGTCAATTTTTGTCATTTATGTCATTTTTTATGCGTTTTTTGTGCGGTATATGAATATCGACATATTGAATTTAAAATAAATAAAAAAAATTGTTTATTATAGTTGATTTTTTAAATAAATCAACTGTAATATCTTCAAGTGACGAAAGCGATTACGAACCAGTTCATCGCAAAAATATGCGCGTTTTGAACTACGACGAGTAATATTGAATTATTTACATTTTGAAAATTTCTCCATGTTTGAAATTAGAAATTGAAATTTTAAAAAATGTTTCCATGTGTAATTTAATTATTTATTTTGTTTGGAAAGCACTTTCTTGCTATTTCGTGAAGCTTTGACGTATTTTCTAAGTGAGACTTTTTTTATGTGGTCCCTCTCTACCGCATAAAAAGATTTTCTTTAATATGTTGTAAAAAATTATTTCTTATAGCTATTTATGAAGTTTAGGAATATTTTTTGTGCGGTTTTTTTCTGCGGTCCCTATCTACCACACAAAAACAGCTTTGACTGTACGTTTATTACAAACTTACACTTTCTCCGAAGCTTAGATTTCGGCGAGCTACAAATAGCAGTTTGTTTGAACTTGAAGGATAGAAAATAATGTACTCAGGTTTGTATAAAATCACTGACAATGTCTTAACCAACACCATTTAACCGACATTGATTTGCCAAGAATATTAATTAACCAATATGTCGAAATCATAGTTTCCCATTTTACCAACGTTGACACTGACGTATTAAACATATTGATTGTTACAAAGTAACTGTTCATACAAAATAACTAAGTAATAACTAAGGTATAATTATCGATTGAAATAACTGTAAATCTATATGGTAATAATTATATATACATGAACATAGTAAGTAACCGTAATAATGTGTGTATCGAGCAAGAATTGTCGGTGAAACGAGTGCTAATGGATGGGAATATTGTCGGTGATTTCACCCTATCGGTTAATTAATATTGTCGTTGAAATCAATGTAGGTCAAATGGTGTCTGTCAAGACATTGTTCGTGAAATGATTGTCAGTGATTTGATGCAAACCGAATGCACCTGCAGTGTCGAGCAAAAGCGTCCATACAACACAGGACTCGTAGAAATAAAGAACATGCTGCCAATTACTTAACTAATCGATTGAATTTGAACGATTGTAATTACGAAGTAACTATAATTAACAATATGCAATCGTTTGCTTTCATTTATTCAATATACGAAATATTTTCCAAATGTATGAACAGAACACAGTGCTTACAGCGATGCAGTTTGACATTGAGGTCTCAAAAAAGTATTTTGTATGCAGTGATATACTGGCGATTTATTTTTCTGTAACTTCCAGTTCGATTTTATACTTTACTATATTTCGTCATATTCTGCCACAAGTTCTCTATTGAGCATTATCGTTTAGTAAAATAAAATTATTGCATTTGTTGATAATAAATCAAGTAAATAGTACATTCCGAACTATGCCACAAATATCTTCAGTGTTTATCAAATAAAATACTATTTGGAATATTATCTTGATAACTCGTCACAGCAAATAAAATGTTCTATTCTTCGAAGTAAATTCTTTAAATTAAATATACTATCGTCAAATAAAATATCTATTTACTGTTTACTATTTTAAAGTATTATTTTATTCAGCTCTGATTAACCACCTATTTTATTTTAGTTTGTGTTTTATGAACGTGTAAACATTGTGTTACATTCCTATTTTTGTAAAATATTCTATCGCAAGTAAAAATAGATCCGTACATGCTGTTAATTACATTTACCTTGTAACTACATTTACATAATATCGACCGATTAGTTATGGAACTGGTAACATGATATTCATTTTAATGAAACATGCAGTGCATATATGTGTACACTTTTTAGCCAGTAAAAACTGCAATACGTTGTACAAAACAATTGCAAAATTAAATTAATTAAAATATAAATAATTACTATTTGAAAGCTATGGCTCTAACAAAAATTGATACATATTATTCTATTCTACCAATACTTGACAAATAGTCTTTGATACATAATCTAGTTTCCTGACGAAAATATTTTTGCTTTAAAAAAGTTCAGATCTGCAACGTGTTAATAGTCGCTAGAAATTAATCAGAGGATCATCTGGTTCTCATCTAGTTCTTACTAATCTAATTCCGTGAGGAAAATATTTCTGCTCCAAAAAGTTCTGATCTCCAACGTGTAAATAGTCGTCAGGAATTAATCAGACGATCATTTAAATTCTATTCCTTTAATACAGTTCTCTAATAAATATTCTGGGTAAGGAATGCAGTTCCAATGTGCTTTAGAGATTATTAGACCGTGAATAATTTCTCTCATATTTCTCATTATTAATTTGATTTGCGCCAATTATTTAGTAATAGTAAAAATAAAGAAAGGTCATATTTTCTCTATAGAAATATTCTTTATAATAACGATGAAGTAATGATGCAATTAGTTTCCCTGGGTTTTCGAGGAATATATCAACTTTTCTTTGACAAATTTTCTGGTAAAGAATTCTTTTACAAATTTTCTGTTTAATGTCTCTAAATTAAAATTAAATAAGTTCCACAGAACAATCGAATTTTTCAATTGTTTGTTTTTGTTATCAGTGTATATATCAAGGATGGTAATAACAATATATATAAGCTGTCGTATAAAAATACGACACTACAAAGGAACTGTCAAAAAAAAATTGACATAAGTCGATTCTTTTGCGGTAGGAGCTCTTATATACGCATAAAAGAATTAACATCGTTTCGAATTTGGAAAAGATTACACAGTTTAAAACTATTAATTGTTACTTTAGTCGAGACGTCAATGAGGATTTTCTTCCCATTAATTTGTCAACTGCTCTTCGTTAACTCAAACAATTCTGTTTTGAAATGATTTGCCTTAGCTGGAATTCTTTTTATTCCAAACGTATCTCAAGCTTTCGATTTAACTTTCCTTTCGTTATTTCCTCCATGTTCTTTGCTGTTTGAGCGTAACCGAAGAGTTGATGCTGCATTAAAGCATCAGTGCAAGAAGCGTGTAACTACGGTTTCCGCATTTTAAAGATGGCCATTTCGACCTGGAACACAAATACTTTTTTCCTGCAGCTTTAACTCGTCGAATACAGTCAAAAGAAATAGTAGAGAGAAAGTAGAAAAATGTTCTTCTTTCCACTTGAGCTTAAATTGTTTCTGCCCTGGAGCAAAAGAAAAATTGCAGGTACCTTTAAATACAAATTATACACTGGCCGACAAGAATTAAGAAACTTGGCGTATCGTTAATATAATATTTCAGTTAAATTTGATATTTTAATAGAAACATGTCCTATTCAATTAAAAAATACATATTATAGCTAGGCATACAGAACATTGTTTACATTACAATACTGCTGTATTTAATGTATGTGACAAACACAAAAAATAATATAAATGATGGAAATAAATATATAAATTAAAAAGTAAATAAGAAAAATATTAAGAAAATAAAAAGATATCAAAATAAAATAAAAAGTGAAAAATTACACAATCATAAAAGAATGAAATTACTATTTTCGTTGTCACAATACAATTTTTTATTCTATATTGGAAAGGTCTACTGCTGTACAAGCCTAAAATTGATAAAATAATCGAATTAATATTTTAAATACTCTTATATTCAACGATAAAAAAATTTCCTACAATATTAAGCATTCATATTGAATTTATTCGCAACGTCAAAGTCTTTCGCGTGACAAGAAATTGGGAAAGTTGGAGGAAAGTTCCGCGACGTGAGTGAACACACTTGCCGCAAACAAAAGTTGATGCGTTCCACGTGACACGGGTGGAAAAATTTCAGAGGGAGTTGTGTACCTTGGCAAACGAGTGTCGTGACATAAAGTTGATAAAGTTTCCCCAACGATTTGATTGCATAGACGAGAATCCGCCACCACTCCGTCATTTATCCGAGTTTTCATCATGAACGCAGCAAAATGACGCATTTAAAATACAAATTTGCGCATAGTGTGTCTATCGAAGTATATTTATCGACGACCGAGTTATTTTCTTGACAAAAGAACAATACACTGCGTTGTTTATCCAACATACTAAATTGTGGTAATTATTGCTCGATTCTTCTAATATTTTCTAGGTCTCAATATTATTTACAAAATTTTCTAAAATATTAAAGAGAAACAAACATTAAAAATAATTAATCACATATTACTGTGCTCAGCATACTATAGATAATGTACTAGTTTTTACTACTTTCTTGTAATATTTCTAATATTTTCCTCTGAACAACTTTTTTTAGTGAAACTATAATTTTAAATTATTATTTCTTATATCTTTAATATTTTTCTAAGCATTTAATTATATATAATTAATATAGTAATGTCAAATCATCATTTTTAATCCTTCCAATATTTTTTTATATACTTTATGCTCGTTTACATATATTCTCACCTAAACTAGAAAATTTTATTGTATTATCAATATTTTAAAATTGGTATTTTGGTTTTGATGAAGTATGTGTATTAAATGTCATTCTTCAAGCTAAGATAAAATATTAATTTTATTTTCGTAACATATAATCTTTAGAATAAAATGTTCATAGTAAACATGGTAAACTCTTGCCTCTAAGAAATTATTAAAAAGTAAAATGTTATACTATTTTCAAAGTAATAAATTATTCTATGTCCTCCAGTTCTCCAGATTGGATTTCTACAATATGCTTATAAGAGCAAAAATAATTTTCATCAGATACTGATCATAGCAGATATAAACAAATACGTGTCAAATATATTTGAACAAACTATGTTATGTTAAAATCTCATTAAATTTGGAATACTATACGCTCTCCTTTTGGTATTCAGTGATAAAAATCATTAACTAGTAGTAATACAATAAATCGTATATCACGGGTTTAATAAAAATTTATGTTAACAATTACGTTATGATCTAGAAGGAAAATTTATGAAGTTTTTTCAATTACTTCAGGAATTTAAATAAATATATTCCCACCGTTATATGTCTATATCTACTATTATATGGCTAGAACTAGAGTACAGTTAGTTAATACATACTTACAATCAGTATTCAACAATAACAATCAATAATTAGTTGCATAACAGCTCATAACGTATAACCTAAATTTACTTTATTAGAGATATACGCACCCAGTTAAGTAATAAAAATACAATAGTAATTTCTTCCATTATGGTTCTGTGAATAGTTGACAAAATATTCTACGGATGCGTATTTGTAAAAAAGTGCATTTCATCAACATTGTGAGGATGTTCACAGGATTGTTCAACCATTTAAAAAAAAACTCTATTCAAAGCGGCATTATGAAAGTTTCCACAGACTGACGAAATATAAAACACGCTTTAATTGGCTAACGAATAGTTGGCTAAATCAATGGAATTAAGGTATTATGGTACGAAAAAATGATCCGAATTTTTTTTCATTGTTTGAAAGGAATTATGCCTTTTACATATTTGGACTACATTGCGCCCTTTGAAATTTTAAATCGATGATGGTACCGTGTTTGTTAACCTACTTGAAATTCTTCGGCATACTTTCATAGATTTTCGTCTATATTATATTATATATTATATGTCTATATTATACATTATTTATACATAGATACCGTTTTGAATATTCGAAATGAAAGAATTCACAAATACTATTAATGCATAAAGATCCAATGTCTAGTTATTATAATAAGTAAATAACGATTAGATACATGGAGAGAAAAGGTCCATAAAATCAAATCGTTGCAAAATGTTAATGAAATTAATTCTTCGAAAAAGATTGTAAATTAATTACAGAACCATAAATTTCTCATCAATTTTCGTTATCAGTTTTTGAGAAAATCTTTAACAATACTTTTACTTCAACAGTTAAAAATATTATACTAAATATTACTTTTAATAGCAGTAATTAAACACTACTTTTAACCGATACAATTAAATATTGTTTTAACATTTATAGTTGGACTGATTTTCAGAATACATAGTACTTCACGAGTTCTCGTTGCCAAAATGATATATTACTTTACTTTTAAGATAGTGTGAAATTAAAATAATTACAAATAAAAATAGACCCCCCAAAAAGTATCAATTTTTGCAGTGGTTTTTCAATTTAGTCATAAGACTAAATATATGTAAGTGGAAGATACTTGATATTGGACTATTGAAAATTTATCAAACGCGTCTAGTCGGAGTTAGAAATTTGAAAAATAATTTACATTTATTGTTCAGTGTTATTGATATATTTCAATAAGCAGTATTTAAATTACAATTATATCATACTTTACGGCTAGAAGAGGATTAAGCAACCTTAAATTTCAATGTTACAAGCAATTAAAACATCTGCACTCCAATCGGCGAGTGTAGGATCACCCTCTTCAAGCATGATCATTAATTTCCACGAAGTTCCCAGCTGGTCCAACTAATTTCCTCATATTTCGCATGCATTCATCGCGAATAAAACACTTTACGTAACGCGGAACTAAACTCTGTACCTCTGAATATTTCAAACATTTCCGCAAAACACCCAATTAAATCTAGCACGTGTACACAATTGGCCAAAAAGTAACAAATTACTAAAAAAATTTACGAGCATAATCCTTACAGAATAAATGAAGAATTCTTCCGAAATTACAAAAGGACTCAAAATGTTATTTAAAAATAGCACAATGTCTTTTAAATTATTTTCTCAATAATATGATTTTCTTTTATAATTTTTGGAAGATGAAATGCAACTGAATGATTTACATTTTTCTTCAATTTTTGCAGTGTATACAGGGTGTCCCGGAAATCGTAGTACAACCGGGCAGGGGGTGATTCTACATAAAAAAAGAAGAAAATATTTTAGTATAACATTTTCTCATCCGGAGCTCCGTTTTCGTGATAATCGACTTCAAAGTTCGTTCAGAAAATATTTAGGTTCATAATAAACGTGGTAAACTCTTTTCTTTTAGAAATTATTAAAAAGGGGAATAGCTTATTCTCTGAAGAGAGTAGTTCTAAGAGAAATTCTATTAAAATTTAAAACCATACTATTGTCAAAGTGATCAATTATTCTATCTCCTCTAGTTCTTCTGTTATCTAAAAAAATTACATTTCTACCCTCGATTTTGAGGGCAAAAACTACTTTCATCCCCTAGATACGGAGCATTGCAGATATAAACAAATACGTGTTAAATATATTTCAACAAACTATGTTACATTAAAATCGGCATATTACACTTGGAAACGCTCTCCTCTTGGTATTCTGTAATAAAAATCACTAACAAGTAGTACTACAATAAATCGTATATCACGAATTTAATCAAAATCTCTGTTAACAATTACGTTATGCTCTAGAAGTTAAATTTATGAGGCTTTTTCAATTACTTCATGAATTTAAATAAATATATTCTCGCTGTTATACAATATCTATATCTACTATTACATGGATGGAACTAGAGTACAGTTAGTTAATTCATACTTACAATTAGTATTCAACAATAACGATCATTAATTAGTTGCATAGCAACTCATAACGTATAACCCAAATTTAATTTATTAGAAATGTACGCATCCAGTTACGCAATAAAGAAAACAATTATAATTTCCACCATTATGGGTCAATATATCAATAAATCTTGTTTAGCTGATGCGAAGTAGCCTTCTCCTTTGTGAAAATATTCTCCGAGTCTTTGTTAACGATTCATTCGTGAAAAACGTGGACCAATTAAAAAGCGAGTACAGCTGACACGTTCCAGCGCGACTCGGTATTGGCTCCGAGGACGGAAGGCTAAGTGTACTCGTTCTCTGATTGGTCCGTGTTTTTCGCTAATAACTCGTTGACAAGGACACAGAAAATATTTTCGTTAAGGGAAAAGTCGCTCGAAATTATCTCAAGAATCATACTTTTCAAGTGCGTACATGATTTTTTGGAACACTAATATTTTTGATTGCTCTTTTGTACTTGATCTTTCAAACAGAATGATAGAAAATTCATGTTACGACTGAAGTCTCACTAATTTTATTAAAATTCGTACCAAACTTTAATCCCACAGGATATATTTACTTTTAACACTGAAGCATAATAAAATCTAATAGTTATAAATAGCTCTTCATGATCTCAGTTTACTATATGACTATAACATAGTTGACGTAACTCTTTTACGTTTTAACGTCAGACTCGTCACGAAGATCAATTAAATCTGTACTTTATGTGCTTCTTTTAAATCAAAATAAAATTCGGGAATTTGTTTATCGGTACATAAACAGCAAAATAAAGAAGTTACAATGAAGTTCTCTTCCTCTTACAGAAATTTATTCGCGATAATGATACGCTCAATGAAACTATGATTTTTATGAATTCTTTAAGGAATTGAATTTATTCCGATGTATGAACTAACTATTAAAAATCTCATTGCAGATTATATACATCATATTGCCATGATTTCAAGCATACCCTGAACTTTCGAGATAGTAAGCTTTTGTGTCACTATTAGGTCTGTTCATAAAGTATTACTTACCCAGCTGATCTTTTGCTTAAAGTATCTCTTGTAAGCTATTTAGTCAGTTTTGGTCTGATGGAACCGATCAGTTCGCAGCTCGACTTTAATTGGCAAAATTACTTGTCGCGCGCGGCGATCGTTATTCTCGCGATGCGGACGGCAGTTTTCGTACAGATCGGCACAACTAAAAAGTTCCGCAGCTCGAAAGTATCGTTAAAGCTACCGTTGCGGCTTTTAGTCGCCTCTCGGTTTACGGGGCAGTAAAATCTAGGCAAAAACGATGGGGCTTTAGATCCTTATTTCGTTTTACGTCCTCTCATTCGTCGAGAGTAACTGGCACCGAGTAATTTTCCTATAAACGGACCGAATTTTCTCCTGCGGGCGAAATTTTACTCTGCACCTCTTCGCAGCATAGGCATTGTTTACTGTGCCACTGAAGATTATTTATCGAAAGCGAAAATATCGGACGGGTGATTATATGTCGGGACGATTGGCTGTGCGGAAAAGCAGATTTAATATGCGTTGATAGATTACCTGTTCTCAAATTTTGGATATGAAAATTGGAAGCTAATATGGTATGTACATTTGTCGACAAAAAGAACAGAACAAAAAAAAACCTGTAAAGACATTGGAAGAATTGAAGTATATTTTTTCATTATTTTCAATGTTTTACAATTATTGAGAGAGGAAAGATATTTTTCGTTTACGTTTCTTAACCATGAGAATTTTTAGTTTGCACAATGACCCGCTGTCTACTGATAACAACTGTTTCGTCCCGTTATATTTACCTTATACGTCATATTTGATGTAGAAAAACTTCTTATCTTTATAAATTGATGCGTAAATTGCGGATAGTTCTCCACTTGTGACACGTGCAGGTTTTTGAAACGCAAGAAAACGTAGAAATTCACGAGGTCCAAGGTACAAGTATCTTGATTAGTTTATTAATTGCATATACTCGCAAAGAGGATTCTATTCGGAAGTTACTCAACTCCCACATAGTTCGGTGAATTTTTAGGAATTCTTTTTCGTTTGCTCCTTAACGTCGCATCGACGATTCAGTTAGTAACAATGACTACTTGGATTCCATCCCATATGTCTAACGATTTCAGGTATTTCAGGAAGTTTTCTCCCTTATTTTCCGATTTGTACATTTCGTGAATTTCTTTAGAAATTTCGTACCTACTGCGTGGCTCTACAAATTTCGAGGCCTTGAAAATGATGTGCTCGACTGTAACTGGTAGATCACAGAATTCGACAAAACACTAAAATAATGTACTGTTATTTTGTGTGATCTCGTGGAGTTTACGGTACTTCGTTCGTTCTGTCACTTCTCAAATTTTTTATGGCTGATATTCATTATGAAATGAGTAACACTACGATTTGAGAAAATCGAAGTACGATATTTACGGGTTATATCGAAAGTGTATTTCTCATTCTGGTGCTGTCTATTTCGAGGATGAGTCCAGTCTCCTATGTTTGCTACTGTAATGTCGCAGAGTTCAATATTATTTTGCAGTAATCTTCTAACGGACGATGCCAGCAAACTGCTCTATGTAATTCTTATACGTCAAGCTAGACTCCTCACATTTTGTTCCGCTTTCCTTCAAACTTCTGCTTCATGGACACCCACGTGTTTTCTATTGGGCCGTCATCTGGAGATCGAGTTAATCAACCTAACGTAACGAACCCGTTTTCTGCTTCCTATTCCATAATGCGAAACCCACGCACACCAAGGCAGCAAATAGCCCTAAACGTGTACTTCTGTAATGTTAGTAGTTAGACGATGTGTTAACCAGAGGGAAGTTCACGCCTAGGATGGTATTGTTAAGAGTTTTTGAATAATAGTCGACCTCAAAAGAAGTACTCGCTGAAAATTATGATATTATTCCAGTGGTGATCAATATTTTTACCAGTCGATGCTGTGCATTTTTTAATCCAAAACTGACGACGAAGATCAGTTTTCTTGAATTTTCTACTGCTTATGATACACACTCGCTACTATATTTTCTAAATTGTTCTAAGTGAAATTGACAAATAGTGGACTTTTCACGAAATTTTACGCGTTGATTAACTAAGATCGTTACTGAAGTAAATGAATTAAGTGAATATTATTGCCTGCAACACAATGTTTAACAGTTTGATCAAATCTACTTCATTAAAAGTCAACGCAAAACGAGAATTCGCTCAGAAACTTACTGTACTTTTACAAATGTAATGAACAGATCGGTAACTTTTCACTACTTATTATTGCTCGTTACATTTTAACTGATACTATTCTTACATAGGATTTATTGTTTTAAGATTTTCTATAGTTAGAGGTTATTAATAATTCCTTTGTTACCTACGACTTTGAATGAGCAACGATTTAAAACAATTTAAAGTGAATTGCCCATTATGTCAAAGTCTCTCTTATAATCGCTGCTGAGTGTCTATTAAACTTTATATATATATATGAAACCATTTTAATAGATTGTACTTAAAAGATCACCCATGGAACTTTTTTAGTAAAAGTTCTCGCATTATAAGTCTTAATAAAGACCAATAAAGAAAAAGTTCTTGAAAGTATAAATTCTGGTTTGAACAGAACTTGTAAAATATAAAATTAACAATTTATGTACAATGACAATAAATATTTTATTCATTGTTATCAAGAAAAAAATGCAACAAGTATCGAATACTATTCAGTGAACGAGTAATGTATTGTAATAATGATTGCAATCAAATTAATATTCCAAAAAATTAATAAAATTATAAAAATATCTACAGAGGGCTTTTATTTTAAGCTCACTTATACTGAATTTACCATTATTCTTATTATTTATTTTCAAATGTTGAAAATATGACTGTCCCATTTTGAGAGCATTGGCCGAATAAGCGGATAAAATAATCTCGATATTGTAAATTTCTATATATATTTGTGTCCTGAAAAAGGACAATGGCGGGTATTAAATTAACAAAAGGTCTAACATTTATTTATTTCTGCAAAACTTTCTTTAAAATATCGGTCCTGTAATATTTTCTAAAGAAAAATTCTTTCAGATGAGTTTGTAGTTGTAACTTATTGTTAATAAAAATATAATCGTAATAATTTTATTTATTTAATTGGTGTATTCAAGACAATTCGAGTGTGACATAATATAGATTAACTTTCAGCCGATGTGTAGTGGCATGCACGTTCATCGAAACGACAGTTTTCCGTAACTGACATAGTGGGAACGTGAAAATTGTCGTTCTTATACAGGGTGTCCCATCTCAATCAATGTTCCCAAATATTTGCGAAATTGTTAATTCTATTGAGAAATGTTTTAGACATAACTCGACATATCAGTCTTTATGTGATAAGGGGTCACGTGTGCGTCATGTAACGGTCAACTATATTTCCTTAATTACAAACGCAAAATTCTGAAAAAGTGCGCGATGCAGTTTTTAATTTACAACAAAAGTATTTTGATGCAATTATGGCGGAGATCCGTTATTATATATATATAACTGTTATATATTCTATACAAAAATTAACTTGACCTTCATACGTCCATTACGTGTCTTCTTGTAAAAAGGACAGTTAGGTCAACTTTTAGGTTAACTTTCAACCAGTTAGCTACTGCTCTTTGAATAGTGTGTACCTAAAATGTGTCACACTGTATACAGTTTTTTCAAAATAATTATTTATATTTTTTTAATTATTCGTTTTATTTCGTGTTAGCTCCTAAATGCTCAAAATGTCTTCGAATTTGCGAACATATTTTAGTTTTTATTGAAATTGCAATTTAAACAGCAAATTGTAACTAGTTTTTACGTGTGATAACTATACTGATCAAATCACAGAGAATATAATTTTTCATGACGAGTAAACTCGTCACGAACAGCTAATTGATTAAGTAACTCTTTAGTAAAATTTGAGGTTAATTTTCAAGTAGCTTTGAGATTAGATTCGTAGTAACTCTTAAGTTTACTTTGAGACCAGATTAACTTTTAGATTAACTTTTAGGCAAACTTTTCGGTAAACTTTTAGGTTAACTTCTTCTAGAGTAACTCCGAGGTTAACTTCTAGGTGAGTTTTAATTTTGAGGCATTCTTTAACATTAACGATAGCTTTTAACATTTCAAGCGGATCGCTTTAAATGAGACACCCTGTATTCTCGGAGCCATGGCCTGAATGATTTTTGCTTCTTCGTGCCGTTGAGTTTCCTAAATCCTTAAGGATCGATAGAGGGTTCCTTGCAGACCCTAAGCAGATTGCAAGGAGGAACCCTATTAGCCGCTTTCCTCGAGCGTACTGGGATACCCTGTTTTGACAGTTAAAAAGGGGGACGCCGAAATTTCTGCGCTGGGAAACAAAGGAGCATCGACTTTTTCTGAAAATTCTCAACTTTTAGGTATTCCTCGGGAGTAGAATACAAATTTGTCTTTGATTCCAAGTATTTCCAGGTAACAGAACACTTTGATTCTTGCCAATTCTAGGTGAAAATCTATGTCGTCTTAGGTTCTGGTTTGCCTTCCAGTCTATTCATTTTTAGGGGTTATAAGAAGTGTATATGTAATTCTCGAGTAGTTTAGGGGAAACAAATTACTCTTATCATAGTTTATAGTTACTTCCAAATAACATAATACTCTTGTCTAATTACCTTTAGGGTATGCGATAGGGTTACGTTCAATTTTAAAAGTTTAAAGGGAATATAATATGATTTATATACAATTACTTACAAGCAATAGTATGTTTTCACTTTTTAATTTAGTTATTTCTAAGGTGTACACAAACGTTTCACCTTCAATTCTTGATGTCAGCAAATTCAAGAAACAAAACACTTTTTTCCTTAACCCTCTTAGTGCAGAACAACGATATATCGTTGTTGGCTGTAATATTTGTTTCGTTTTGAATTTTCTAATTATCAGCTTTTACAATATTTTTATGATTTTTATAATCTGAAATAACCCTGTACCATAATCTCATCTACATTTCCAGAAAATTTTAAGCAGAAAATATTGTTTACTCGAGTTTCGTAGTTACTTCGACACTATAGAATATTTCCGTCCATAAGACTAATCGTTTCTAGGGTATAGAATACTGATTAATCTCTAGGTCTGGCGAAAACTGGGGAAAAATATTGATCAGTCTAATTTCTACCTTTGTAGTATTACACGTTTACTTTCAATTCTGTGTGTTATTTTGAGAGATTAAAACGCTGTTACTCTTGTTTAGACCCTATTATGGCTGGTAAAATACATTTAGTTGCATAATTCAAACTATCTCTAAGAAGATAGGAATTATTCACGCTGTCAATTTAAATTCTTTGTAGATGCTAGGAAGTTGGGGAAATTTCTAAAGAATAGCTCGCTTTTATGTCTTACTGTAATGTATGGATCAAATTTTTTTTATACCCTATTCTTATTATATTTGAGGGATATATTGTATTTAAATCCTCTTTTAAAAATATCTAGGGAAGAGATCACGTTTGTGTTCTATTCTAATTAAATCTAATAAATGAAACACATATTGTACATAATGTATGTACATATGTATAATACGAACATCTTAAAAATAAAATTATGGTACTTCCAGGAAATAATGGGAGGATTATAATATCACAAATATAATATAATTAATAAGGAAGCATATTACACGACGGGGTAATGACCTGAGGTAATTTGAAGAAACTTTTTTCTTAGCATAAATGGAGTACGCGACTTCGTTTACGAGTTATTAATATCCAATTTTTTTATTGCGTGTAAATGTAGAAACTCCGTGTATAGAACGTTTTAAAAATTAGTATGTCTAACAAATTCTGTCGAATGCAACACGTCCATCCTCCATTTTTGCCACTTCTAACAAATGTAAAACGGCAATTTTTGATTTTCTCTATTTTCACGAAACAAAATGCGTTTATTCTCGATCCTCGACCATCTCAATGCAATTTTACTAATTTTACTATAAAAGTTTGTTAGAATCTTTTTACATCTTTTATATACTTTTTGAGAAAAGAAAAATATTCCGAATCTTTCAAAAATCTTCAATTCCAATTACTTTTACAGGGTGCAACGTCAACCTTCAATTTTAACTCTTGCTACTGAATAAAACACGTTTATCCTCAATTCACAAAGTGCAATTTTATATGAGCGAACTCCGTGTTTTATGGAACTGTGTGTTAAGATAAATTATATATGGCAGTCGCCTGTAGATTTACCAACGTGCACTGAAATATGCAGCAATGCTCGACCATAAATTGTATTAAAATCATTGATGGAAGATTGCGGAGCCGTCGCGCCGTTCCCAATGATAAGAGCTCGCCGACATCAGCTTCAATTCCGGTTTAATCGAGAGCAAATTATTCCCCCTAACACAGTTTAAACATTTTTGTAGAGACCCTTATCAACGAGAAAAATTATTATGCTTTTTCAACTATTTCCGCGCTGTAACTAACGCTTGAAGAGTTATTTTAAGGAATTCAAATATTTCTCTTTACTAAGAAAAACCTGACGTGTACATTTTATATCGTTTTTACACTACAATTACGTATTTTGATAATTTAACATTTTAATTAGAGACGGACGGGTCTCGTAAAAATACACGATTAAATGCTAACGATTTCGTTACGATATCTTTGCAAGAGGAATAATTGCAAATACTAGCTTCCTTTAAGTATCTAAGTGCAGTTAAAGAAAGCTAGCATTTGCAGCAATTTTAAAGTATCTAATAAAACATATGGCAGATATTACTACACGATTCAAATATATAATTTATAATGATATCTAAAACACACTCACTTATCATGCTTATGTAAATACGAAATATACGTCTGCATAATGAAGAAAATAATTTTTCGATACTTGATAGCTAACTTCCTTTACTGCTTCAAAATTATAATATAAGAGTGTTTCTAGAAAATTTGTCTTCCTTGTTTAAATATCCAATTTCGTATATTCTAAAGAAACACTGCCAGTTACTTTGTATTAACAAGCATATTATAAATAACAACATAAAATTAGAGTTTGAAAATACGTTCTGAAATGATTGTAAGAGATGTCTAAACCTAATTGTCGTTCGTCTTCCCTACTGTAGCATTGCCAGTTTGAAGAAATAAATCATTTTCAATGGCACAGTTTAATGATTTTACAAGCTGTCTTTTTAATAGCATACAGTCACTAAGAATCTTACTTTTTGACTTCTTCGAAGCGAATTGCCAAGAAAGCATAAAGTAAACGCATTAGCGGTTCCTCGATAGTCGAATAGCATTGTATTTTTATAACGAATATTGTATAAATGTTAACACTCGTGACATTACGACAGAATTTTGAGCAAAGTATATGGATTTTCTTATAGAGATTGACAAAATGATTGACAGAAACTAAACTCGTTTGTTACCAGTTCCTTGGTTTATTCTGATAATATCTGAAATGTTTTCAAACTCATACCGGCAAGATCACGTTGCAAAATAATTAGCAGATCGTTTCACGAATCCTATAGAGCGGATCACCTTACAACGAGTTCTGAAATTTCCGAAATTTATAAAGCAGAAACGAAGTAATAAGATGCACAACATGAAAGTGAGCAGATTATAAGGAAATTTCTTAATTCGATTTTCTAATATCAACGACTTTTAATTCTCCTCTCTTTTTGTTAATTATTTTCGGTATATAGAAACTTGAAATAAACCTTCTTAAAGTTTCAAATCCGCAGATTAAGT